>NC_057794.1:223158869-223458869 GCF_018294505.1 Triticum aestivum | reverse complement strand
TTGTTCGTCACCCGAAGCTTGTGGCCATAGCACACGTCGTCAAACCCGCGACCACCTGACTCCCCGTCGCTAAGGAGCATGTCTGGGAGCACCGCAACCTCATTCTCATCGCCTACACGTGCTGGATCGGAGCTGGGATGACGCCCTCACGTCTCCCACTTCCTCTTCCCCAACCTCGGCCACCTCCTCAATCCTCCATCGTCCGGTCCTCCCGGCTCTCCCTGACCACGTCCCTGGCTCCGTGGTGAGCTTCTCCCTCGGAGCCCACTTCCTCTGCCTCATTTCGATCCCCTCTTTGTCGTCCCCGTGTCTGGCCGCCGCGCCAGAGAGCTTGTGCTCACCGCGCCCACACCCCAAGCTCCATCCGTCTTGTTCGCACCCTGACCATGCGCTGGCGCCCTGCGCGTGCCCGCCCGTTACCTCGCCGCGACTAACCGCACCCACATCTGCCTGCCTATGCCTGCAACCCCGTGCCCATGCACTGCTACCTCTTGAGCACTGCGTTGGATTTCCTCGAAGAGGAGAGGATGATGCAGCAAAGTAGCGTAAGTATTTCCCTCAGTTTTTGAGAACCAAGGTATCAATCCAGTAGGAGGCCACGCACAAGTCTGTCGTACCTACACAAAAACAATAGATCAATGCAACCAACGCGCTTAGGGGTTGTCAATCCCTTCATGGTCACTTATGAAAGTGAGGTCTGATAGAGATGATAAATAATATTTTTGGTATTTTTGGTATAGAGAAGCAAAGTAAAAAAGCAAAGCAGTAATAAAGTGATGGAGATTGATATGATGAGAAAGAGACCCAGGGGCCATAGTTTTCACTAGTGGCTTCTCTCAAGAGCATAAGTATTCTACGGTTGGTGAACAAATTACTGTTAAGCAATTGACAGAATTGAGCATAGTTATGAGAATATCTAGGTATGATCATGTATATAGGCATCACGTCCGAGACAAGTAGACCGACTCCTGCCTGCATCTACTACTATTACTCCACTCATCGACCGCTATCCAGCATGCATCTAGAGTATTAAGTTAAAAACAGAGTAACGCCTTAAGCAAGATGACATGATGTAGAGGGATAGTTTCATGCAATATGATAAAAACCCCATCTTGTTATCCTTGATGGCAACGATACAATACGTGCCTTGTTGCCCCTACTGTCACTGGGAAAGGACACCGCAAGATTGAACCCAAAGCTAAGCACTTCTCCCATGGCAAGAACAACCAATCTAGTAGGCCAAACCAAACTGATAATTCGAAGAGACTTGCAAAGATAACCAATCATACATAAAAGAATTCAGAGAAGATTCAAATATTATTCATAGATAGACTTGATCATAAACCCACAATTCATCGGTCTCAACAAACACACTGCAAAAAGAAGATTACATCGAATAGATCTCCACAAGAGAGGGGAAGAACATTGTATTGAGATCCAAAAAGAGAGAAGAAGCCATTTAGCTACTAACTATGGACCCGCGGGTCTGAAGTAAACTACTCACACTTCATCGGAGAGGCTTGGATGATGATGTAGAAGCCCTCCGTGATCGATGCCCCCTCCGGCGGAGCTCCGGAACAGGCCCCAAGATGGGATATCATGGATACAGAAAGTTGCGGCAGAGGAATTAGGTTTTTGGCTCCGTATCTGATTGTTTGGGGGTACGTGGGTATATATAGGAGGAAGAAGTACGTCGGTGGAGCAACAGGGGCCCACGAGGGTGGGGGCACGCCTGGTAGGGTAGGGCGCGCCCCCTACCTCGTGGCCTCCTGTTACGTGCCTTGACGTAGGGTCCAAGTCTCCTGAGTTGTATTCGGTGAGAAAATCACGTTCCCGAAGGTTTCATTCCGGTTGGACTCCATTTGATATTCCTTTTCTTCGAAACCCTAAAACGGGCAAAAAACATCAATTCTGGGCTGGGCCTCCGGTTAATAGGTTAGTCCCAAAAATAATATAAAAGTGGATAATAAAGCCTAATAATGTCCAAAACAGTAGATAATATAGAATGGAGCAATCAAAAATTATAGATACGTTGGAGACGTATCAAGCATCCCCAAGCTTAATTCCTGCTCGTCCTCGAGTAGGTAAATGATAAAAACAGAATTTTTGATGCGGAGTGCTAATTGGCATAATTTCAATGTAATTCTTCTTAATTGTGGTATGAATATTCAGATTCAAAAGATTCAAGACAAAGGTTCATGTTGACATAAAAATAATAATACTTCAAGCATACTAACAAAGCAATTATGTCTTGTCAAAATAACATGGCCAAAGAAAGCTATCCCTACAAAATCATATAGTCTGGCTATGCTCTATCTTCACCACACAAAGTATTTAAATCATGCACAACCCCGATGACAAGCCAAGCAATTGTTTCATACTTTTGACATTTTCAAAACTTTTTCGATCTTCACGCAATACATGAGCGTGAGCCATGGATATAGCACTATATGTGGAATAGAATGGTGGTTGTGGAAAAGACAAAAAGGGAGAAGATAGTCTCACATCAACTAGGCGTATCAATGGGCTATGGAGATGCCCATCAATAGATATCAATGTGAGTGAGTAGGGATTGCCATGGAACGGATGCACTAGAGCTATAAGTATATCAAAGCTCAACAAAAGAAACTAAGTGGGTGTGCATCCAACTCGCTTGCTCACAAAGACCTAGGGCATTTTGAGGAAGCCCTTCATTGGAATATACAAGCCAAGTGCTATAATGAAAATTCCCACTAGTATATGAAAGTGACAGAATGAGAGACTCTCTACAATGAAGATCATGGTGCTACTTTGAAGCACAAGTGTGGTAAAAGGATAGTAACATTGTCCCTTCTCTCTTTTTCTCTCATTTTTTTGTTTGGGCCTTCTCTTTTTTTATGGCCTCTTTTTCTTCGTCCGGAGTCTCATCCCGACTTATGAGGGAATCATAGTCTCCATCATCCTTTCCTCACTTGGGACAATGCTCTAAAAATGATGATCATCACACTTTTTATTTTTCTTACAAATCAACAATTACAACTCAATACTTAGAACAAAATATGACTCTATATGAATGCCTCCGGCGGTGTACCGGGATATGCAATGAATCAAGAGTGACATGTATGAAAGAATTATGATCGGTGGCTTTGCGACAAATACGATGTCAACTACATGATCATGCTAGCAATATGACAATGATGGAGTGCGTCATAATGAACAGAACGGTGGAAAGTTGCATGGAAATATATCTCGGAATGGCTATGGAAATGCCATGATAGGTAGGTATGGTGGCTGTTTTGAGGAAGGTATTTGGTGGGTGTTTGATACAGGCGAAAAGTGCACGGTATTAGAGAGGCAAGCAATGGTGAAGGGAAGGAAAGTGCATATAATCCATGGGCTCAACATTAGTCATAAAGAACTCATATACTTATTGCAAAAATCTAGAAGTTATCAAAGCAAAGTATTATGTGCATGCTCCTAGGGGGATAGATTGGTAGGAAAAGACCATCTCTCATCCCCGACCGCCACTCATAAGGAAGACAATCAATAAATAAATCTTGCTCCGACTTCATCACATAACGGTTCACCATACGCGCATGCTACGAGAATCACAAACTAACACAAAAAACAACCAAAACAGAGGCTAAATAATTTATTTATTACTAAACATGAGCAAAAATCAAGGAATAAAAATAAAATTGGGTTGCCTCCCAACAAGCGCTATTGTTTAACGCCCCTTAGCTAGGCATAACAAGCAAGAATAGATCTAAGTATTGCCATCTTTGGTAGGCAATCCATAAGTGGCTCTCATGATATATTCATATGGTAATTTTTTTTCTTTCTAGGTAAGTGTTCCATGCCCTTTTTAATGGAAATTGGAATCTAATATTCCCTTCCTTCATATCAATAATTGCACCAACCGTTCTAAGGAAAGGTCTACCGAGAATAATAGGGCAAGAAGGATTGCAATCTATATCAAGAACGATAAAATCTAAGGGCACATAATTCCTATTTGCAACAATAAGAACATCATTAATTCTTCCCATAGGTTTCCTAATACTGGAATCCGCAAGATGCAAGTTTAGAGAGCAATCATCAAAATTACGGAAATCTAGCAAATCACACAAAGTTTTGGGAATAGTAGAGACACTAGCACCCAAATCACACAAAGCATAAAACTCATGATCTTTAATTTTAATTTTAATAGTTGGTTCCCACTCATCATAAAGTTTTCTAGGGATAGAAACTTCCAATTCAAGCTTTTCTTCATAAGATTGCATCAAGGCATCAACGATATGTTTAGTAAACGCTTTATTTTGACTATAAGCGTGAGGAGATTTTAGCACGGATTGCAACAAGGAAATACAATCAATCAAAGAGCAATTTTCATAGTTAAATTACTTGAAATCCATAATAGTGGGTTTAGCAACATCTAGGGTTTTAATTTCTTCAATCCCACTTTTATCAAATTTAGCATCAAGATCAAAAGATTCAGAATTATTGGAACGCCTTCTAGGTAGAGGTGGATCATATTCAGTCCCATCATTATCAAGATTCATATTGCAAAACAAAGATTTAATAGGGGACACATCAATAACTTTTAGATCTTCATCATTATTTTCATAGGAACTAGACGAACACGCTTTTATAAAGGCATCTTTCTTAGCACGCATCCTATCGGTTCTTTCTTTGCACTCATCAATGGAAATTCTCATGGCTTTGAGAGACTCATTGATATCATGCTTAGGTGGAATAGATCTAAGTTTCAAAGAATCAACATCAAGAGCAATTCTATCAACATTCCTAGCCAAATCATCAATCTTAAGCAATTTTTCTTCAATCATAGTGTCGGTGTCAAAATCGGCGGATCTCGGATAGGGGGTCCCGAACTGTGCGTCTAGGCCGGATGGTAATAGGAGGAAGGGGACACGATGTTTTACCCAGGTTCGGCCCTCTTGATGGAGGTAAAACCCTACGTCCTGCTTGATTAATATTGATGATATGGGTAGTACAAGAGTAGATCTACCACGAGATCGGAGAGGCTAAACCCTAGAAGCTAGCCTATGGTATGATTGTATGTTGTGGTTGTTGTCCTACGGACTAAAACCCTTCGGTTTATATAGACACCGGAGAAGGTTAGGGTTACACAAGGTCGGTTACAAAGGAGGAGATATACATATCCGTATTTCCTAGCTTGCCTTCCACGCCAAGTAGAGTCCCATCCGGACATGAGACGAAGTCTTCAATCTTGTATCTTCATAGTCTAATAGTCCGGCCAATAGAGATAGTCCGGCTGTCCGGAGACCCCCTAATCCAGGACTCCCTCAGTAGCCCCTGAACCAGGCTTCAATGATGATGAGTCCGGCATGCAGTATTGTCTTCGGCATTGCAAGGCGGGTCCCTTCTCCGAATACATCACAGAAGAATTTGAATACAAGGATAGTGTCCGACCCTGCAAAATAAGTTCCACATACCGCTGTAGAGAGAATAATATTTTCGCAAATCCAATTTGCTGACTTGTTTTGGCAGCATGACGTTATGTCATGGCCCGGTGATTATTCGAACCGTTTTTCTTCAACCAGCTCCACACATAACGCGAGACGGTTTCTTGACATGTCTTGTCAAAGCAGAGATTGTGTTCCCCCAATTACGGGATTCTCATTAATGCGGTCATGGGTAACCCAATCGTGTTTAGGACTCCTAGATTATAGGCAAGTCCTAAACGGCTATAGAGAGGATGCTTGATATTCACCCTCTTTATAAAGGGACAAGGTTTTCACTTTTTCCCTCTCGTGCTCAATCGAACCCTTCCCCCGCCTCGAGTTCTAACACCCAAAGCCCAGGTTAGGTGCTCCGGATCTTCAATCATGTCCGGATCCAGCCTTCAAGGCCGATGGATGCCCTCCTCCGTTACGGAAGAGGACATCAAGAAGTTGAGGGAGGCCAGATACCTGACCACTGAGGTTTCGCATCGGCTGCCTGCTCGAGGGCAGGTCGTCCCTACTCCCAAACCCAACGAGAACGTCGTGTTCGTCTCCCACTTCCTCCGAGGCCTAGGCCTCACTCTGGATCCCTTCGTCAGGGGTTTGATGTTCTATTACGGGCTAGATTCCACGATCTAGCTCCGGACTCCTTTCTCCACATCTCGACATTTATTGTCATGTGTGAGGCCTTCCTCCGCATTACCCCTCACTTCGGCCTGTGGCTCAAGACCTTTGAAGTGAAGCCGAAGATGATCGAGGGGCAACATGCAGCGTGCGGAGGTGCATCAATAGGCAAGATGGCAGGAGCTCCATGGCCGAAAGGTTCCTTTCCAGAGGTGTCCGAATTATGGCAACGGGAGTGGTTTTACGTCACGGCTCCCAGAAGTGCCAAGTGGGCAGCTGCCCCCGCTTTCCACTCGGGCCCCCCACCACAACTGATGTCATGGATTAGCAGAGGTCTGAGCTGGGGTCCAGCCAAGGACGTGCCTATACTGCAAAGCCGCATTCGAGATCTCTTCGAGGGAGATTTTAATTTGGTCGTGGTAATACAAGTTATGCTGGTTCGTCAAGTCCAGCCTTGCAAACGCCGGCCCCTTCGCTTGTGGGAGTTCAACCCAGAAGGACCGCGTGCCATTCAAAGTTTCCTCGGCCTGACGCACGAGGAGATGTACAAGTCATTCTTCGGACCTCAAATAGAGTGTCCGGATACTACCGAGGACGTGGGCCTGAGCAGTAACCGCGCCGCCGAACAAGTAAGAAATCCTCTAGCCGAACACACTGTCTTTTATTCATCATGAAGTTATTTCTGAGAGTTCGCTCTTTGACCAGGACTGGCTAACAAAGGCGAAGATGATTCGGTGTTTGGCCCCCCTCCCTGAGGGTTTGGAAAATCCGGTATTGGAAAAGATGCTCGAGCTCGCACCTTGCCCGGAGCCCTCGAAGGAAGATACAGGGGGGATAATACGGGCGGACGCGGGCCCCCATCGCTGCCAGTTCCAACCGAGGGAATGAGCGCCTCCATGAAGGAGGATAACCAGGGGAGGAAAAGGACTGCTTCCGAGGATCCGGAAGCCGAGGCCTCCAAACGGGAGAAGAAGTCTCCCACAGAGGGTCCTGCCTCGGGGGGTGCTTTTGCCGCACAAAGTCCGCGGGGGGATCAGCCCTCCAACGAGTCGTAAGTGATCCAAAAAATACTTTAATAGTGAAGGTATACTATCTTTCTTCTGAGAAAATAACCGCCGCATATATCTTGCAGTTCGGGTCTTAGCCCTTCTCAGCTGAGCTCGTCTTCGGGGGATCTTCTTCCGAAGATGATGGAGAGCGAAACGCCTCCCCTGGACTCCTCCGCTCAAGAAGCGGGCGACCCCGAAGTGTCATCACAGAGGGCCTCTCCGGATCCGGTGAGGCCAGAAGATAATCCCATAGACCCCCGAAGTCCCCAGCGTCCGGCTCTCGAGGAGAGCGAACAAAAGAGTCCGACATTGTCTGGTATGCGGTCAGACGTTCTAAGGGAACTGTTGGGGCGAGCAGCCATCTCAGAAGAACACCGTACGCTGATGGGTACGGTGATGGAAAGAATTTCGTCCGCCGAAAGCGGATTACATGAAGCCTTTATGAGTCTACTGACAGGCTTTGAGGTACATGATAGTACCGCATGTTAGGTGTGCCCTGTGTAGATAGTAGCCCATGAGATTCTGGTTGTCGATGAGAACGGCGGTGAACAGAGGATCATAGTCCCAGGCAATAACCAGACTGCCTTTATGTGCAGGCGGTGGAAGCTCCGATGGCTAGCCGGACTAGTGGGTTTGCCGAATTAAAATGGCAACTCGATGCGGCGGACGCCGACATCGAGCTTGTTAACAAGAGGCTTGACGAGGCACAAGGTAAGTGTTATTTTCTGGTGAATGCCATGTAGTAAGAGCAGCATGATGCCAGTATCTTTAATATGTTGTGACTGCAGATGGAGCTGCCACCGTGGAAACCTTGCGGGCAGAACTTGCCCGAGCCAAAGAACAAGCAAGGATTAGTAATGCAGCTGCTTTGAAGGCAGCCGAAGAGTTGAAAGCTGAGAAGGCTGCACATTGCGAGAGCAAAGAGAAGATGGCCAAGATGGCCATAGAATTAAAAGGCACTGTCGACCGTTGCCGGCTCCTTGAAAAAGAGAACCGAGCGAAGGCAACGGACCTTGAGAAGGCCACGACAGTGGACAAAGACACCCGCTCTGCTATGAGAGCGAAGAAGGAGGAGCTGCGGGAAGCCGGGGATATTGCGGCTGGGAAGCCCCTCATGCTATGGAGGAAGTTCGGAGATCCGCGGTATGCCCCTCTGGATCGGCTGTGGAGTTCAGCAGATGCGTATATGGACTTGGCGGCGAGCGCTGCCGATGCGGCCAAGTACTTCCAAGGTCAAACAAATCGTGAAGTGGACAAGCTGTTCTGGTCGCAATTCAACGTTTCAGAGCGTCCGCTTTCATTGACTGACCAGCTAGCCGAATGGCCCGAACTGAATAGGTTGTCCGGACTCACCATGAGGTCTGTTGTGGATCAGCTATGGCCGGAAAAGCCAAAGCCAAACATCTATTTCAGCTTAGTGCAGCAGGTCCTTGGTGCGGTGCCGTGCATTAATGTGATGAAGAGGTCGGCGTGCATAGAAGGCTCGCGGATGTCCCTTGCCCGTGTTAAAGCATAGTGGGCGGAGATGGACGCTACCGTTATTGCGGCGCAGGGTTCGGCCATAGGCCGAGTGGCTGCCGAGCACTATTTCGAGGAGGTTCTCGAGGGTGCTCATTTGATAGAGGCCCAGTGCTCGAAGAATATTATGTTTGAGTGACATGTATTCCCATTGTAAACACAATGTTTTTATGACATTTTATAAGGCTATGTTTATACTTTTGCCCGAAAGTAATATGATGCCTCCTGTGCGGCCGTTTATGTATACATGTGTATAACCTGAAAGATTGCAGTCGTCGGCTTCAGCCCCCACGCATATAATGCGGAGGTGTTCGCAAAAAACGCGTGTTCACACTTAACCCAATGTCTTGGTCCTATTAAGGAGGTGATAGCGCAGCGAATGAGGCAACCAGACTATAATGCTTTAACACTTTCACTTAGCCATAGGAGTTTGACAGTGGGGCTACTAGATAGCCCCTGGTGGCTCCGCACTCTCCCGATCTCGGGGTGCGTACATGCCTGGCCAGAAAACGGCCATTCGTTAAGGCGGAGGAATTCTAACATTTCGATAGGTCATCGAGTGGTTGACCAGTCTCACGCTATATCATGACAGTCAGTTTTCGGCTTTCTCTACTGAGGTGCTCGTCCGGATGAACCAGGGCACAATCACAGTAGTTCTCCTGGTGCTGCCTTAGCCGATAAAGCGGAACGTAAGGCACCAAAACACATGAGCCGGGCAAACCCAACATTTGACCAAAGACAATGATTCAGAGCTAATGCATATAAGGCACACCGAACACTCCCTAAGGTGTTCGGTCTTTATGGTATAAACCGGGCCTAAATAGTGCCCTTTGTAAGAAGCCCCTTGTGTCCAGGTACGTGCATTATTCTGACGTGGCCACATGCCAAGACGTCAGCATCCTTCTCAATTGTGCTGAGAATTCGGTGGATGTGTATTAAGAAGAGACAGTAAAAAAGGTTTACGCAGGGTCTTAATCTAAAAAGAATCCTTGTAATGGGCCCCTGCTGCACGTTTGCGCCTGTTTCTCCGTTGTGCCATATCCTAGACGGGTGTAGCACGATGGTCATCTATAAAAGAGAGGAATTTAGGTGAAAAAGTTGTCGTGCAGAGAGATAGTTTTTAAAGAAACCATGTATAACTAGAAATGAGTATAAATTGCCACTTGTCTGCGCGTGTTGGGCCCCTTGTATTTGTAATAGGGGTGTGGCCATTAATCCGGTACAAATTACATATAGCAGCGTCAAACTCGTCTAACTGCGTCCGTGGTCTTGACGACCTATCAAATGCTTTAGTTGGTGAGGCCGTTTTTAGTGTGCAGCTGCCAAGGCAGTCGCATTCTCTTCGGCATGCAAAGATCGCTTAATACTTCCGTTCACTGTAATGATGCCACGTGGGCCGGGCATCTTGAGCATGAGGAAAGCGTAGTGCGGTATTGCATTAAAGCGAGCGAAAGCTTCACGTCCAAGTAGTGCTTGATAGCCACTTTGGAACAGAGCAATGTGGAAGGTTAAATGTTCGCTACGGAAATTATTGGGGAAGCCGAATATAACCTTTAGTAGCAGGGAGCCCGTGCAATGAGCCCCTGGGCCTGGCGTTACTCCTTTAAAGGTAGTATTGCTATGGCAAATTTTCGTTGGGTCTATCCCCATTTTGCTGATTGTATCCTGGTATATCAGATTTAGACTGCTGCCACCGTCCATCAGGACTCGTGTGAAGTGGTATCCGTCAATTATTGGGTCTAATACCAGGGCAGCCCATCCTGCACACCGGATACTTGCTGAGTAATCATGATGGTCGAAAGTCATCGGTTGAGACGACCAATGGCAGGACTCCGCGGTGATAGGCCCTTGGGCATATTTTTCTGGGAGTGCCGTTTTGTTTCCCCCCTTGATCACATGTAACACGTTTACTGTTTTGACTTCTGGTGGAAATTTCTTTTGTTCCCCAGTGTCTTGCTTGAGAGGCTCATCCTCGTCTTCGCTTGGTGTATCCTCCCCCTTGTGTACGGCGTTGAGCTTGTCGGACTGCTTGAAGACCCAACATTCTCTGTGGGTATGATTAGCGGGTTTACCAGGGGTGCTATGGATCTGACATATTTGGTCCAGAATTTTGTCTAGGCTAGACAGTTCGTCTCTAGCGCCTTTAGAGGGTGGCTTTTGCTGACCTGGCCGAGAGCTTTTGAATCCGGCGTTTACTGCCGTGCTCTTCGTGTTGTCTTCTTTATTCCGGCGTTTGTTATTGCTGTTGCACCGTGATTTCCCGTTTCCATCTCTAACTTCGGATGTACTCGGGTCGCTGGTGCTGCATCTGGCTAGCCAGCTATCCTCACCCGCGCAAAAGCGGGTCATGAGGCTTGTTAATGCTGCCATTGTTCTCGGCTTTTCTTGGCCGAGGTGTCTGGCAAGCCATTCGTCACGGACGCTATGCTTAAAAGCTGCCAAGGCTTCGGCGTCCGAACAGTTGACAATTTGGTTCTTTTTAGTAAGAAACCTGTTCCAAAGCTTTCGGGCTGACTCTCCAGGCTGTTGAGTTATATGACTCAAATCATCCGCGTCCGGAGGTCGGACATAAGTTCCTTGAAAATTTGCCCAAAAGGCGTCTTCGAGCTCTTCCCAGCTTCCAATGGAACTTTCAGGGAGGCTCTTAAGCCAGTGCCGAGCTGGCCCTTTGAGTTTGAGGGGTAAATACTTAATGGCGTGGAGATCATCTCTCCAAGCCATGTGGATATGGAGGATATAGTCCTCAATCCAGACCCCAGGGTCTGTTGTTCCATCGTATGCCTCTATGTTTACGGGTTTGAATCCCTCTGGAAATTCATGGTCCAGCACCTCATCGGTGAAACATAGGGGGTGTGTGGCACCCCTATATCTGGGTGTACCGCGTTGTTCGGATGTTTGTTGTGTTGCATCGTATGCTGGAGCACACTTGCGTGGTCCATAGATGGATCTGGTTTTGCCGTCCTTTTGATGCGAGCCCTCGCGTAGACCGCGTATTGGCTTATGTGCGGTGTTGCTTGCCGCTTTATGTTGGCCGTGAGGTCGTCTATCCGGCCAGATGGCTGTTTTAATTTTTGGTTGTGGGGGGTCTAGGGCCTCCTCATCGAATTCAGGTAGCAACTTCCGCTTTGGGTAGCTCTTGGTGGGGCGATTGCCGCCGTACTTCGCTGCTGTGTTGAGTACTTTACTCCATCTGATTTGGACTATGTCCTGCGCAACCTTGAGCCTTTGCTTCTGCTTTTTCAGACTCCTCGCGGTGGCAACAAGCCTTTGACGGGCATCCTGCTGCTCCGGGTGCCTGTCCGGCGTTATGTCGTCCGGACTATTATCTTTGACAGAATTGGTTTGTTCGGTTTGATTCTTCGTATTGTCGTGGTCTGGGAGTGGTTCGCCCTGCTCCAACACTGGGTTTGTATGATCGGTATTTCTGCCGAGGTGGGATTTTGGGCGGCGCTTACGCCGCCGCTTTGACTGTTTCTCGAGGGAACAAGCCTTCGTTGCGTCCTTCCATTCCTCCTCGTCGTCTTGTTTTGGTGTGTCCACCATGTATACGCCATATGATGAGGTGGACGTCTAGCGCCCTGTGGGCGGTGGTTCCTTTTCGCCTCCCGCATCGTTGTCCGTACCGTCGATGTCTTCGGAGTCGAAGTCGAGCATGTCGGTTGAGTCAACGACAGTGGCTATTAAGTGGGTGGTGGGTGGGCGTCGAATTTCTTCGTCGTCCGCATCCCAATCCTGCCGGACATAGTTCGGCCAGGATTCTCCTGACAAGGAGAGAGACCTTAATGAGTTCAGTATGTTGCCAAAGGGCGAGTGCTGAAAAATATCCGCGGAGGTAAACTCCATGATCGGTGCCCAATCGGATTCGATAGGAACGGGCGCAGGCGGTTCGGAGTCCGTGGCCGGAGAAGGATCCGGCAGTTTAACAACACGGCTCACGTGCAAGGCAAGGTCGATGTTCGGCTCGATCGCCGCTGAGGGTAAGGCCTCCATGGCGGGGTCCATCCACCCGTCCGCGGAAGGCGCGACTGGCTCCGAATTGAGGGTCGGAGCGGCTGCCGGTGCGATCTCCTTAACACTGTCCGATGGGAGAGCTAAGTCATGCTCATCGTGACCGCGTGGCGCACAAGGCAGAGGCTTGAATCTATCGAGGATCAAATCTCCACGGATATCGGCCGTGTAGTTTAAGCTTCCAATTCTGACCTGATGGCCAGGGGCGTAGCTTTCAATCTGCTCCAGATGGCCAAGCGAATTAGCCCGCAGTGCAAAGCCGCCGAATACGAAGATCTGTCCGGGGAGAAAAGTCTCACCCTGGACCGCATCGCTATCGATGATAGTAGGAGCCATCAAGCCTAACGGCGACGACACAGAGGAACTCTCAATGAAAGCACCAATGTCGGTGTCAAAACCGGCGGATCTTGGGTAGGGGGTCCCGAACTGTGCGTCTAGGCCGGATGGTAACAGGAGGCAGGGGACACGATGTTTTACCCAGGTTCGGGCCCTCTTGATGGAGGTAAAACCCTACGTCCTACTTGATTAATATTGATGATATGGGTAGTACAAGAGTAGATCTACCACGAGATCGAAGAGGCTAAACCCTAGAAGCTAGCCTATGGTATGATTGTATGTTGTGGTTGTTGTCCTACGGACTAAAACCCTTCGGTTTATATAGACACCGGAGAAGGTTAGGGTTACACAAGGTCGGTTACGAAGGAGGAGATATCCATATCCGTATTGCCTAGCTTGCCTTCCATGCCAAGTAGAGTCCCATCCGGACACGAGACGAAGTCTTCAATCTTGTATCTTCATAGTCTAATAGTTTGGTCAATAGAGATAGTCCGGCTGTCCGGAGACCCCCTAATCCAGGACTCCCTCACATAGCATTAAATTTCTTTTTCAAAGTAATAAATTCTTTAATATTAGATTCAAAATCAGAGGGCATCTTATTATAATTTCCATAAGAATTGTTGTAGGAATTACCATAATTATTAGAAGGATTACTAGGATAAGGCCTAGGATTGAAATTTCCTCTACACGCATTGTTACCAAAATTGTTCCTACCAATAAAATTCACATCCATAGATTCATTATTATTCTCAATCAAAGTAGACAATGGCACATCATTAGGATCATAAGAAACACTCTTATTAGCAAATAATGTCATAAGTTCATCCATCTTTCCACTCAAAACATTAATTTCTTCTATCGCGTGCACCTTTTTAGAAGATCTTTCAGTATGCCATTGAGAATAATTAACCATAATATTATCTAGGAGTTTAGTAGCTTCTCCTAAAGTGATTTCCATGAAAGTGCCTCCCACGGCCGAATCTAAAAGATTTCTAGAAGAAAAATTCAATCCGGCATAAAAAATTTGTATAATCATCCACAAATTTAAACCATGAGTAGGGAAATTACGTATCATTAATTTCATTCTCTCCCAAGCTTGTGTAACATGTTCATGATCAAGTTGCTTAAAATTCATAATATCGTTTCTAAGAGAGATGATCTTAGCGGGAGGAAAATACTTAGAGATAAAAACATCTTTACACTTGTTCCACGAATCAATACTATTTTTAGGAAAAGATGAAAACCAAGCTTTCGCACGATCTCTAAGCGAGAAAGGAAATAGCTTCAATTTAACAATATCATTATCAACATCTTTATTCTTTTGCATGTCACACAAATCAACAAAGCTGTTAAGATGGGTAGCGGCGTCTTCACTAGGAAGGCCGGAGAACGGATTTTTCATGACAAGATTCAGCAAAGCAGTATTAATTTCACAAGATTCAGCATCAGTAAGAGGAGCAATCAAAGTGCTAAGGAAATCATTGTTGTTGGTATTGGTGAAGTCACTCAATTTAGTATTATCTTGAGCCATCACGAAAAACAAGCAAACTAACACACAAGCAAACAAAAAGCAAACAGGCAAAAAGAGGCAAATAGAGAGGGAGGATAGAGAGAGATAGGGCGAATAAAACGGCAAGGGTGAATTGGGGGGGAGAGGAAAACGAGAGGAAAATGGCAAATAATGTAATGTGGGAGATAGGGATTGCGATGGGTACTTGGTATGTTGACTTTTGCGGAGACTCCGCGGCAACGGCGCCAGAAATTCTTCTTGCTATCTCCTGAGCACTTCGTTGGATTTACCCAAAGAGGAGAGGATGATGCAGCAAAGTAGCGTAACTATTTCCCTCAGTTTTTGAGAACCAAGGTATCAATCCAGTAGGAGGCCACGCACAAGTCCCTCGTACCTACATAAAAACAATAGCTCAACACAACCAACACGCTTAGGGGTTGTCAATCCATTCACGGTCACTTACGAAAGTGAGATCTGATAGAGATGATAAATAATATTTTTGGTATTTTGGTATAGAGATGCAAAGTAAAAAAGCAAAGCAGTAATAAAGTGATGGAGATTGATATGATGAGAAAGAGACCCGGGGGCCATAGATTTCACTAGTGGCTTCTCTCAAGAGCATAAGTATTCTACGGTGGGTGAACAAATTACTGTTGAGCAATTGACAGAATTGAGCATAGTTATGAGAATATCTAGGTATGATCATGTATATAGGCATCACGTCCGAGACAAGTAGACCGACTCCTGCCTGCAACTACTACTATTACTCCACTCATCGACCGCTATCCAGCATGCATCTAGAGTATTAAGTTAAAAACAGAGTAACGCCTTAAGCAAGATGACATGATGTAGAGGGATAGTTTCATGCAATATGATAAAAACCCCATCTTGTTATCCTCGATGGCAACGATACAATACGTGCCTTGCTGCCCCTTTTGTCACTGGGAAAGGACACCGCAAGATCGAACCCAAAGCTAAGCACTTCTCCCATGGCAAGAACAACCAATCTAGTAGGCCAAACCAAACTGATAGTTCGAGGAGACTTGCAAAGATAACCAATCATACATAAAAGAATTCAGAGAAGATTCAAATATTATTCATAGATAGACTTGATCACAAACCCACAATTCATCGGTCTCAACAAACACACCGCAAAAAGGAGATTACATCGAATAGATCTCCACGAGAGAGGCGGAAAACATTGTATTGAGATCCAAAAAGAGAGAAGAAGCCATTTAGCTACTAACTATGGACCCATAGGTCTGAAGTAAACTACTCACACTTCATCGGAGATGCTGGATGATGATGTAGAAGCCCTCCATGATCGATGCCCCATCCGGCGGAGCTCCGGAACAGGCCCCAAGATGGGATCTCATGGATACAGAAAGTTGCGGCGGTGGAATGAGGTGTTTGGCTCCGTATCTGATCGTTTGGGGGTACGTGGGTATATATAGGAGGAAGAAGTACGTCGGTGGAGCAACAGGGGGCCCACAAGGGTGGGGGCGTGCCTGGTAGGGTAGGGCGCGCCCCCTACCTCGTGGCCTCCTATTACGTGCCTTGACGTAGGGTCCAAGTCTCATGAGTTGTATTCGGTGAGAAAATGACGTTCCCGAAGGTTTCATTCCGTTTGGACTCCGTTTGATATTCCTTTTCTTCGAAACCCTAAAACAGGCAAAAACAACAATTCTGGGCTGGACCTCCGGTTAATAGGTTAGTCCCAAAAATAATATAAAAGTGGATAATAAAGCCCAATAATGTCCAAAACAGTAGATAATATAGCATGGAGCAATCAAAAATTATAGAAACGTTGAAGACGTATCAAGCACGACCACAGCGCCTCGCCCATGTCTTGTGCGCACTCGCCGCACCCTCTGGACGCGCCCGGCTGTGAGTGGCTGCGCGCCCTACCCGCCCCTGGCCACACCCGCGCAGCCCCGTGCCACCGTTGTCCCTGTCCGCCTCGTCCCGCTCGTTGCTGCTCGTCGCATCCACCACTGCCCGCCACGCTCACCGCAGCCATCGTGTCCCTGCTACCCAGCCCGCGTGTTGCCTCGCCACTACCACTCCCCAGCTGCCCGTCGCACCATGCCCCGCGTCGGCGCCGCCCTCTACCGGCCACGCTGCTGGTTGTGCCCGCGCCCGCCTGCTTGTGGCCGTGGCTGCCAATGCTCCTTTGTGAGGTCACACGTGCGTGCCCAGACAGAGGCGACCAGCTCACTACCATGTGGGCCCCGACCGATTAATTAGCCACTTAATTAACCCCAACTAACCCCACTGACAGCAGGCCCTAGGGCACTAACTATATCGGTTAAGTTTTAATAAAAACTGTTAACTGGCCCAGAGTCACTAACGTGCGGGTCTCGCTGGACCCACTGACCAGTCAACTATCACGTCATCAGTTGACCAGTCAACTGCCGAGTCAACAGTTGACTGGCCCCACCTGCTGGATGACTCGATCAATGTGATCGAAGCGCAGAGATCCCCACATCACCGACACCCCCTGGTTGTACGACTCTAGACAGTTACTATCGAGTCCCGAGGGTGATACCTCCAAACGCACTCCTGATGATATCTCTGTAGTGTAGCTAATTGATCATGGATAACGGGGGGGGGGGGGTGATTCCTCCTTATCCACTACCGATGACGACTCTGTCATGAAACACCTCAAGTGTGAACCCTTCGAGGGTGATTCCTCCAAGTTCACCCTTGACGGTTACATCAAGTAGGAATCCATTGAGGGTGATTCCTCGGATTTCCCCCTTGATGTTATGGACACACGGTTACTTTGACTTTACCTCAGAACCTTGTTGAAGTCGGGTCGGCCCCGAGGAGTACCCGCGAGAGATGTTGAAGTCGAGTTGACCGTGACGTCACCCGCGAGATAATTATGCGGCACGGCTAGGCAGTCTTGGTCCTTGCCATAAGTCTGCGAGACCGGGCGACAGGACCATAGATCATGGATCACTAATCGTCTCCGCGCGCTGCCAAGTTACTAAAGGTTTGGATATGTGATCCAAGTAGGCCCTGGCCTTTTCGCACTAACCACCACGTGGGAATAACTATGAACACTAGGCATCGTACGATTCTCCCAAAAGCTCTCAGACGTCAGCAATTTAGCGGGGCGCGTTGGTTGGATGGTAACCACCTGCGCCTGTATCAGGGTGTGGGTCTTCTCCAGGCCAGGTTTGCAACATGCAGGATTGCTAAGGATGATTGGCGCATGCCCCCTTCACATTTAGGATGTAGACTGGCATGCTGGCCTCTCTGTTGAGCCTAGGTAGGACTACGGCATGTTGACCAGCCAAGGCGGGCATGACCCCTTAAAGTGTGTCTGGTCAGAGTTAATCAAGCATGTTGGGTAAGTTGGTGCCTGTAATGACCGGAGACCGATGCTCCAGAAGCCTTCCAGTTATTTTGTTGTTGTCGTGTGATTTATTTTTGCTGTTGCATTTCATCATCACATCATGTGCATTGCATCCGCATGTTTTCATAAAACTTGTAGTTGTTTGTCATTGCCGCTTCACTCCTTTTCTCCATGGCATGTTGTGAGACCGTTTGTCTTTGTTGACCCTCTCTTAGACCCCTCGCGTGTGTTCGAAACTTCCTCAAACTCGAACCGAGTTGTCGTTACCGATGGGTCTGGGTCATCCCCAAACATCCCTAAAGTATATTCGGTTCTTCATTGGACTCGCCTAACCTATTATCTCGAATCGTCCGATTATGATCGGAGGGACCAAATAGCCCCAACCAGATCCACATGCTATATATAGCAGACGTAACCCTAGCCCCTAGCTGTCCCATCCATCCACTCCCGAGAGCCATCGCCAGCCGCATCTTCCTCGGGTTCTATCCCTGCCAACCAGCAGCCTCCGGCCACCTCCCTTGATTTCCGCCACCACCAATCAGTGCATCCCCTCCCGATCTAAACGACCAACCCAGCCACCATCAAATCCTCCTCCTTGCCTCGCTCAAGCCCAAAGGGGATGAGCTTCTTCTTTGCCCAACGCCCACCATCCTAGCCTCCTGGGTCCTCCCGCCCCTCCGCATGGCGCCTCCTGCTTGCCTCCCATGGTGCCCCACATTTGTTGTGCCTCACCCTGGTTGTCACACCTCGCGCTCCGCGTCCTTCCTGCTTCTCCTCCCGCGTCGACACCCTCCTTCGGCTGCTTGCACCTGTAGTTCCATCCATGAGTTCGTGCAGCCATGGCCACCACCGGAACTTTGCACGCCGCAAGCCGCGACCTCCCCGGCCACATCTGCTACTACTGTGTTGTAGGGCAAAACCCTAGAGGGGATCTTTTCACACTTGGAGGGGGAAAAGAGGAAGAACACTCAAGAACACAATGCACAAAACACTCAAACAAACCCAAATATCACATCCACTAGAGTAGCACACATGAGATGCACAAGATTACATGAACAATTCAAGGAAAATAGCACTAGGTAAGTTCTTCCCACTAGGTGAGGTCTTGATCCTGATCTTCTCCAAGAGGAGGGCTTGATAATCCCAAGGTCTAGATCTCCAAGAGGATGGGATACAAGGAGCAAAGCTCACAAATGTCTCACATATACTTTGCTACCCCTAAACAAGGTTCTAGGTACGACTTATATAGCCTTGGGGTCGAAGGAGATGAAGAGGAGGGCGAGATGCAATCTCAGCCGGCCATCCTGGGAGGCCCGTGCGCACGGGGGTCCCATGGGCATGGTACACACCGTGCGCACGGGGTGCTCCAGCGCCAACTTCCTGGGTAGTCCGTGGGCATGGGGTCTCGGGGGCCCGTGCGCACGGGGTCACCTGGGACTTCCAGTGTTGCTGCTGTTGCGCTCCTTCTTGGTTCGCGTGGCCTTGGAGTGGTCCTCCTTCTCCTTGGTGATTCTCCTGAGCTTCATGGTAGTGTTCCTCTTCGTATCTAATGAGACATAGCATATTTTGGTGAGGTAGCAACCAAGTCCCATTCGTATCCGTATGCAAGTCAAGTAGGAAGGAGTTCACCTCGGTTTCCAAAGCACGTCCTCTCGCTCTTATCACGGGTCCACGAGGGGCTTGATGCGTTGGTGTAGAGTCCATGGGGATGATGGAAGGATGCTCTGCATCATCTCCCCCCCTTGGGAGAGATCCGACCACGGATCATCATCGTCATCACCATGATACTTGGCCATGTCTTTGACGTTGAAGATGTCACTCACGTTGTACTTGTCGCGTGGGATGTCGACCTTGTAGGCGTTGTTGTTGTAGCGTGCGAGCACCTTGAAGGGTCCATCGGCTCTTGGGAGTAGCTTGGACTTTCTTTCCTTGGGGACGCGGTCCTTGCGTAGATGTATCCATACTTGATCACCCGGTTGGAACACCATGGGAGACTTGTGGGTGTTGAGCTTGGAGGCGGGTCGTTGTGCGTGGCGCTCGATCATAGAACGTGTTTCTTCATGCATTTTCTTGAGGTAGGCGGCTCTTGTACTACCATCCATGCTTGCTCGTTCTTGAAGTGGTAGAGGAAGGATGTCCAATGGCGACAATGGGTTGAAGCCATAGACAACCTCGAAGGGGTACTTGCCGGTTGTAGAGTGTCTTGCACAGTTGTAGGAATACTAAATGGTAGGTAGGCACTCCTCCCATTCCTTGATATTCCTCTTGATTAACACACGTAGGAGAGTGGCAAGCGTCCGGTTGGTGACTTCCGTTTGGCCATCGGTTTGACGATGATACGCAGTGGAGAAGAGGAGCTTGATTCCGAGTTTGGCGTAAAGCGTCTTCCAAAAGTAGCTTAGGAACTTGATGTCCTGGTCCGACACAATTGTCTTTGGCACGCCGTGCAACCTCAAGATTTCCCTACAAAAGATATTGGCAACATGTGAAGCATCATCTCTCTTATTGCATGGGATAAAATGAGCCATTTGAGAAAAGCGATCTACGACAACAAATATGGAATCCTTGCCATTTTGAGTTCTAGGTAAGCCAAGTATAAAATCCAGGCTAATATCTTCCCAAGGTTGATGTGGAATAGATAGAGGCATATGTAAACCATGGGATTGAGACTGTGACTCAACTTTGCAACATGTAGAGCACCATGTGGTGAAACGTGCAACATCGCGATACATGTGAGGCTAAAAATAGTGCTTGGAGAGCGAGGCAAAAGTCTTGTCGCATCCAAGATGTCCCATGAGTCCACCTCCATGAGTTTCTTGCAAAAGTAACAAACGAAGAGAAGACTCGGGAATGCATAGTTTGTTAGATTTCATAAGGTAACCATCTTTGATATAGTATCGTTCCCAAGAAGTATGCGTTACACACTTAGCATAAGGAATAGCAAAAGTCACATCATGCTCATAAAAATGTTTGATATGATAAAATCCAACAACATTCAATTCAAGTTGAGTATGTAACATGCATTTGCGGGAAAGGGCATCCGCCACAATATTCTCTTTGCCCTTAATGTACTTGATCACATAGGGGAAATATTCAATAAATTCACTCCATTTAGCATGCCGTTTATTCAACTTGGTTTGGCCTTTAAGGTACTTTAGAGTCTCATGATCGGTATGTATGACAAACTCATGCGGTCTAAGGTAATGCTCCCAAACATGTAACACACGCACTAAAGCATACAATTCTTTGTCATAGATGGGATAGTTAAGTTGAGCACCGGAGAGTTTTTCACTAAAATATGCAATAGCGCGCTTTTCTTGCATTAAAACTCCTCCAATTCCATTACCACTAGCATCACAATGGACCTCAAAAGTTTTGTCAAAGTTAGGCAAAGCAAGAATCGGAGCATGAGTAAGCAAGGATTTGAGCTCATCAAAAGCGGTTGATTGCAAAGGTCCCCAAACAAAGGGTGCATTCTTCTTACTCAAAGCATGCAACGGTGCAGCGATAGAGCTAAAATCCTTCACAAAGCGACGATAGAAACCTGCAAGACCAAGAAAACTACGCACTTGTTGCAAATTAGTAGGTTGTGGCCAAGTTTTAATTGCTTCAATTTTAGACTCATCAACATGGACACCCTTGGAAGAAACAATGAAACCCAAGAAGACAAGCTTGTCAACTCCAAACGTGCACTTTTTCATGTTTGCAAAAAGACGTTCCTTGCAAAGAGTTTGCAACACGGTCCTAACATGCGTCACATGATCTTTGATGGATTTGCTAAAAACAAGAATGCCATCGAAGTAGACCACAAGAAACACTCCAATGTAAGGACGAAGCACAAAATTCATAAGTTGCATGAAAGTATCGGGAGCTTCCGACAAACCCGTAGGCATAAGTAACCACTCTTACAAGCCAAATTTAGTTTTGAAAGCAGTTTTCCATTCGTCACCTTCTTGTATGCGTATTTGATAATAGCCACTTTTGAGATCAATTTTGGAGAAAATGGTCGCGCCGCTAAGCTCATCTAACATATCATCTAGGCGAGGTATGGGATGCCTATAACGAACAGTGATAACATTGATGGGTCTATAATCAGAGCACATGCGAAAACTACCTTCTTGCTTGGGCACAAGTATAACCGAAACGGCACAAGGGCTCAAGCTTTCACGTACATGACCGTCGTCGATGAGTTGTTGTACTTGCTGTTGGTTCTCCTTAGTTTCTTCGGGATTGACGCGGTAGGGAGCCTTGTTCGGAAGAGGTGCACCGGGGATGAGGTCGATCCTATGTTCAATGCCACGTAGAGGAGGGAGATTGGGAGGTAGCTCATCGGGGAAGACATCTTTGAATTCCTGCAACAAGTTAGAAAACACTGGAGGTAGAGGATTAGGATTGTTAGTTTCTGCCACGTCATCTTTGCATAGGAGGACAAAGTGGATGACACTCGATGGGTTCTCACATATGTCTCTCATCTCTCTTTTTGTGGCTAGGAGGACTAAGTTTTTCTCTCTTGGTGAAGAGGCGCTCAATTTTGGCTTGTGGCTCTCACTTTATTTTTGGTGGTTCACTCTCTCGCTAGGCTCTCTACATTGGTTGGAAGCTTGCTTGTCGGTGATTACTTGGCTTACATAGGTCGAAGCACATATTCCTTGCCTTTCATCTTGAAGCTATAGTGGTTTGTTCTTCCATTGTGGGTGACTCCGCGGTCAAATTGCCAAGGTCGACCCAAGAGAAGATGGCACACGGACATAGGTACGACGTCACACTCCAAGGTGTCCTCGTAGGCGCCGATCTTGAATGAAACTTGTATCATATGCTCCACTTGAATAGTGCCGGAGTCGCTTAGCCATTGCACCTTGTAGGGATGAGGGTGCTTCTTCTTGACTAATTGCAGCTTGGAACATAGCTCGTTGCTAGCCAAGTTGTGACAACTTCCTTCGTCGATGATGACCTTCACGGAATGCCCATTGATGCCGGCCTTGGTGTGGAAGATGTGGCATCGTTGGTCTTCATCTTGATGGTGTTGGAGCGTCAAGACCTTGGATACCACGAGAGAGGGACTTGAATCGTTGTCACAAAACACTTGATCATCTTCATCTTCGTTCACACGGCGGTGCATTGCGACGTGCTCAAGGGGTTCCATTTCTTCTTCACTCATCGAGTCGTATGTGCCATCATTGTTGAAAATCATTGTCCGCTTGTTGGTGCATTCGAAGGACTTGTGTCCTCGGCCTCCACATGTGAAACACTTGAAAGAACTTGTGTTGACGGGGTCATTTGGTGGTGCCAAAGATGATGGATTCTTGGAATTGTAGTTGCTTGCCGGGGAGCGAGTCAAGGAAGGCGTAGCTTGCTTGGAACTTGACTTGTCGCCGGCACTTGGTGATGTTCTAGTTGAGGTAGGAGTTGCCGAAGTCGCAGGAGCTTGAGAGTAGGAGCCGAAAGTCTTGGATGAGTACTTGGTGTATTTGAAGTCATCTTGCACTTTTCGCTCGGCCCTGGTCACTTGGTGAACAAGCTCAAGAAGGTTTGAGTATGGTTGGAAGTCGGCAATCCGCTTGATGGGGTGGTTGAGGCCGTTCAAGAAGCGGGCCATTGTTTGCTCGTTGTGTTCCTTGACATTGGCTCGTATCATGGCGATCTCCATCTCTTGGTAGTATTCTTCCACCATGTTCGTTCCTTGCTTGAGGAGTTGCAACTTCTTGAAGAGATCATGGGTGTAGTGTGTAGGCACGAAGCAAGATCTCATGACATCCTTCATTTCCATCCAAGTTGTTATTGGTGGTTCTCCACGTGCTTGTCATCAGTCGATCACTTGTTCCTACCAAATGAGGACGTAGTCTTGGAACTTGAGTGAGGCCATGGCGATCTTCTTTTGCTCGTTGTAGTTGTCGCTCTTGGCATGGAGGATGGTCGTGAAGCACTTGTTCCACTTGGTGTCCCTCTTGTCGTGGAGGAGGACGAGGAATATGCGCTTGGTTGCGCCTTTCTTGTTGTTCTTCGCGATGCGCGGCTTCTTCTTGGAACTCTCAACGAAGAGCTTCCTCTTGTTCTCGCACTTGGCGGTTGCGCTCCGCAACGGCTCGAGTGGACTCGCAGAGTGCGCGTTTTGCCTTGAGTGCTTGTGCTTGATGGATGGCATGATCGTCTTGAGTCTCTTTACGAGGTACTTGTGGAGGTACTTTCTCTTTGTCCTTTGGTTCTTGCGCTTATTATCGCGACCCTTCACAAGTTCGGATTCGGTCTTGTAAGCCGTTGCCATGGAATGGATTTTCTGGAGGTTAGCGATCTTGAGGATCTTCACGACGAGGGACTCGAGCTCGGGGAGAACTTGATTCATAGGAGGAGTAGTCCGAAGATTGCTGACTTGATCGGTGGCTTGAGTGAAGTCGTCTTGATAACGAGGATGAGGAAGACGGGCATCGCACGATCAGGTTGCAGAGTTCCTCCATTTCTGTATTGAACTTTTCGTCGATGTAGTCACGGTTCCATGTTTCCGATTGACGAAGGTCGGAGGCGAGTTGCTCCAAGCATTCACCCAATGCTTCGCTCTCTTGATGTAGAGCTTGTTGCGCGATGAAGAAGTGGTTCCTTGTTACGTAGCCGTGATCACCGTCTTGCTCCTCGAAAAGCGCGTTCACTGACGAAGTTGGCCTATCCATCGTAACCAAGTGGGGTGAGTAGGAAAATGAGAGAACAATACCGAAGTTACCTTTTCCGAGGATTGAGGATGTAACAAGTGTCACTCAATGTAATGCCACAATAGTAGAATTGGAACCGGGTTTGTTTCTCACACCTACAAGTAGAAGGCTCATGGAGTAGCTCGGTTAGGAGGGTGGTAAAAATTTCAAGCAAATGTTAGACAAGAAATCAATAAGGTTGAGATGATTTACAAAGATGCAAGTAAAGCAAATAGATCAAACCCAAGGATATCACTAGGAACACACACACGGAAGATAGATGGTATCCGCACAACCAAGGGGTGAGCTCAAATGTGCAACCAGGAAAAATGCTCTTGTTGTGCGAATACTAGAGAGACACTAGCTCGATTGCTCAAATGGGCAAGATACGCATGTGCACCAACCTATGAGAGAAACGTGCCATCTTGAATCCCAACTATGCTATGTATGTGGTGACTTTTGTGGTTCTAAGTCTGACAGTAGAATGGAGGTAAGAATATAGAGGCAAGATCTTAGCTATGGAGGAGTTGTACTCGGGAGTTTTACGAGTTCAGGCCCTTCTCGGAGGAAGTAACAGCCCTACGTCTCGGAGCCCGGAGGCGGTCGACTGGATTATATGCGTGTGTGTTACAGAAAGTGCGAACCCTTGTGCCTGTGGAGGGGGTGGCTTATATAGAGTGCGCCAAGACCCCAGCCAGCCCACGTCACAGAGGGTCTAAGGTACATAAAGATGGGGGTGTTACTGGTAACGCCTGCAATAAAGATACATAATGACCATTAAAGCTATGACTTAATTCTCGACCGTTGCAGAGTGGAGTGGCTCTAGATCTTCTGGTAGTCGAGTGATTATCTGTACAGTCGAGTGTCTTCAGGATTGTCGAGTGGAACATAACTTCATGGTCGAGTGGATGATGATTTTTCTTCGAATGCTCCTGCTACGTTTAGGGATGTCCTTGGGGAGGGTATCTTGAACAGATCCATGACCCTACCCTAGGTACATAGCTTCATCATTAGCCCCCGAATGGATTAGGGTTTGAGTGAGGAAGGAGTTGAAAACACTTCCGACTCATGTTTCGTGCCATGAGTATATCTTGCTCTGGATCAATGAACTGAGGGGATGACACCAACTTATTTTTCAGTCGCCTTGGTCCATTCTTAGTTTTTGTCGAGTAAACTTTTACGGTAGAGTTCCGAATGATGATGCGGAGGATGTCTTCCGTCTAACAAGTTGTTCTGCTGTCCACGGATGTCGCAAGATTCGAATTTCAGGAAGCGCACCGGACGGGCGAAGCCGTGGTAATCGGGATGGATTAGGCAGGTCACCTCGATTCCCGTGCCACCTTTTTCGCCACGTATTGTGCACGTGACTGTTGTGGGATTTGTTTAGATCATCCGGGCCTACAAGTCAGTCACTCGGAAGTGACCTTATAAAGGGCACCGGACCGGGCTTTTGAACAGTGCGCCCTCATCCTCTTTCTTCTTCCTCAGATTTCTCCGCGGCGCCCGCTTCTGCTCTCGGTGTCGTAGCCTCGCTCGGACTCGATCCGCCGCCATGGGAAAGGAGAAGACGGTGGCGTTGGAGCGCGCGAAGAAGGCGACCGCGAAGGCAAAAGGAAAGAGGACCAGCCAGGGCGGGTCCTCGTCAAGGTCTGGCCTGCCGCCATGCTGGATCCAGGGCGATTGGATCCGCTCAACGATCAGCCAGGACGACCTTGACGACCTGGTTGAGGGGGGATTGATCCCCCACGAATCGGCGCGGCTCCCGGGGAACGAGACCGAGCCACGGCCGCTGGAGGGTGAGTGTGTTCTCCTCGCCACTCATGTTGACCACGGGTTCTCTTTGCCTCCCCATCCTTTCTTTCATGGCCTTTTGAACTTCTTCGGGGCTCAACTCCACCACTTCACTCCAAATACCATAGTGTATCTTGCTGCCTTTGTGTCGATGTGCAAAAATTTCTTGGGTTGTCGACCGCACTGGGGTCTATTCAAGCACATATTCACCTGTCGCTCCTAGTTGGTCAAGAAGGCCAACCCGAGTGACGAGAGGACGCATGTGATTCAGATGTGCGGGGGCCTTGCAATCCAAATGAGGAATAAGAGCACCTTCCAAGCTATGATCCTTCCTGACTCGGTCCGGGGCTGGCAGTCAACCTGGTTTTACTGTAAGGACCAACCGACCCCGGGTCAGTCGACTGGACTTCCCCCCTTTTCCTTGGCTTGAGTGGAGAGGCCCTCCTCCCTAAGGGTGATCCCGGAAGAGAAGGCGCAGGTGAAGGCGTTGGTCGAGCGGGTCGTCCAACTTGTCTGTGACGGGGTGATTGGAATGGACCTGCTGGAGGTCTTTCTTAGTCGACGCATCCAACCACTTCAAGCCCGTGACCATCCGATGTGGATGTACTCGGGAATCGAGGACTCCACTCGGATCCACCCGGAGGACGTTAGTGAAGACACGGTGGAGAAGTGGCTGAGAGGAATCACCGACAACAAAGATAATCCTCAGGGGTCTAGGAGGGTGATTCCATTCGACCACTCGCGCCAGCCGGAACAGGTATGATTCTGCTTTGCCAAGTATCTTCTCGATTCACTGTGTAACACCTTGTTGACGATCGACTGCATTTCTTTCATTCATTGTCTTTTCAGGCTCTTATTGATATGTACTCGATGCCCAATGGAGTGCAGGAGCAAGACGTTGAGGAAGGGGCGAGCGGGGGCGAAAGTGGCGAGTGGCACTCAGATGCGGAGGAGGACGAGGAGAGCGACGACTCGAGTGATGACGAGGAGGTCGACTCACCTCCTCGCAGAGAGAGAAGATCCAAGCATGCTCAAGACCCGGCGAGCACCCCGGTCCTTGCGGCTGCACCGACTGGGCCATCTTCGAAGCGCCCTCGGACGTCTTCGCCAACGCCGACTGAGAAGATATCGAAACAGCCCAAGATTTTACCGCCTCCTGCGCCAAAAGCATCGAAAGCCACCTCCTCTAAACCACCGAAGGCTTTGCCTAGAATCAAAGTGACCGTACCCACCATCTCCGGGTAAACATTTGATCTGTTCCTTTGGTTGACTCGAGCAACAGAATGTAACCGACTGAATGTTGACATTTGTAGTGCTGCTACATCTGGAACTTCTTCCTACCAATATTGAGATGAGGAGATGGAAGACGCGGTTACCTCCAACCCAGGTAAAAACTCTTATGATCTTGTTCTTGATTACTTGGTCGATTAAATTCTAGCGATTCACTTGGGGTCGACTGATTTCTCTGCAGCTCCACCTAATGTCATCGATCTTCCAGATGATGATGAAGATGTGGCCCCTAGGCCCAGAAAGAACAAAAAAGTAGCGCCTGTCAAGACGTCTCAGCAGGGACTGACGACCACACCAACCGCAAGGCAATCTGAAGATGTAGGCGGGGCCTCTGTAACTTTCGTTGTACCACTGTCGAGTGAGCGCCCTGCACCGTCGATTGAACCGGTGTTCCCTTCAGTCGTCTAACCTCACGCTTCGGAGCTCCAAGCTGCCGCACCTGGGTCATCTGCCCCCTTCTTCACCAACTACCATGTTACAGAAAACCAGTCGGACGCGGCTGTGGAAGCCATCCGTCAGGCTAACGTGATGATGGAGCGGATGAAGACGGTGCACGAGCATAACCAGGCTGCTTAAGACGCTAGCGCTACTCTCCGGGCCAATGTCCAGGTGAGTAAACTTTCGACTGACCTTGTTCTATTAGGATATGCTACCCGAAATATTTTCTTTCATACAATCTCTTATTGCTTGCGTCGAACCTGTACACCCACTAGGTGTTTTGTTGTCTTTGGTATTTGCACTCTTCCACTCGGTCTGGGCGAGTAGGATCTAAATCGGTGGGGGCACGCTAAGCGCACCCACTGGGTGTAGTCCCCGAGACCGTAGTTGACTACGGGCAGTCGACTGGGGTCTGAGTTTTTTTTCTTTCTTTTCTTCCACTCGACCCGGGCGGACCGGTCGAATGAGATCTGAACCAGTGGGGGCACGCCAAGTGCACCCACTAGGTGTAGTCCCCGAGACCGCGGTCGACTGCTGGCAGTTGGCCGGGGTCTGAATAATTTTTTTACTTGAAGAGGGCGGACCGGTTGGATTGGGTCTGAATCAGTGGGGGCACGCCAAGTGCACCCGCTGGGTGTAGTCCCCGAGACCGCAGTCGACTGCGGGCAGTCGGCTGGGGTCTAAGTGAACTTTTAAGTTTTATTGACTCAGAAATAAATAACCTTTGATCTTGTCGATTGACACGTCTTTTACCTCCTGCAGAAATCTTGTTCTCTCATTTCTAAGTTTACCAAGTTTGAGGAGAAGCAGAGGCAACTCAACCTCGACTTCGAGTTGGCCCGACAAAAGTTGAAGAAAGCCGAAGATGAAGCTGCTGGTATGGAAGGTAGCTGCCCGTCGACTGTTCACGTCGATCGTCTTTTAAGATATTTCTTTGATCTCATGTTTGATCCGATTGCTTCTTTTGCAGAGAAAATGAGGTTGGCTCTGGAGAAGAAGGACTTGGACCTTGCAGCTGCACAGAAGGAAGCTCAAGACAAGACTGCCCTTGCAGACCAGAAGCTGGCTTCAGTCGGAGCATTGGAAGGGGAGGTGAACAAGCTGAAGTCCTGTCTCAATGAGTCTAACCGAGAAGTAAGTCGTTTGAAGAAGGATAAGATTTCCCTGAATGAGAAGCTGGAGTCTGCGGTCCGCAAGAGAAATGACACGGAAGCCTATCTGAGAACTCCTGCCAAGAAGCTCTATCTTATGCTGGAAGGTACTCCTTTTAATCCGACTGCTTTGCTGCTTGCAAGTTAATCTTGTACAGTTGACTCACTAACTCTTTGACTGCAGAACTCTGCCAAAACATTGACAAGGAAACCGGAAGGATCGAGACTGGTCTAGACCCTATCGTTTCTCTGGTTTGCGATGAGACTGCCATGAACGTGCTTCGACTGGAATCCCGTGTCGCCAACGTCACAAGTTATCTCGCATGCCTGAAGGTGGCAGTTTCACGGATCGACTCATCACTCTGGCCAGGGGCGACGCTTCAAAATGACCTGGAATCTCTGATGGCTCGGCTCAACGAGATTCCTGGTCGAGTGCAAGAATGGAAGAAGTCCTCTACCCGGTGTGGTGCTGATGTGGCGTTGTCCTTGGTCAGAGTCCACTGCAAGGAAGCTTGTGAAGACAAGCTGACGGCGATCAAGGTCGCCAACACCAAAAGGCATGACTTCCAGTTCTTTATGGAGACTTTCATCGCTGCTGCCACTCGGATCGCAGATGGAATCGACTTGGACGAATTCGTCGAACCCTCCAGCCCTCCTTCTGCCGAGTGAACAAACTATGAGATTTAAACCTGTCTTAAATTGGCCTTGGAATGCCGAGTGGTTGCTGTAACCATTAAACTCCTTCGGGCTTGATGCTCGAATACTTTGATTTGTTGCTTGGAACTTTAGGATTTATCCGAACTACTTTTGAGTATACTTGCGATTGCTTTTGCGATCTGCTCCGTTGTATTTGTGGCGTAGCTCGGAGGAAAAGGTTGCAGTCAACCTGCGCCTCGCCGTCCTTGTGGACAAGGATGGAGCGCATGTTGTACTTGTGGCGTAGCTCGGAGGAGAAGGTTGCAGTCGACCTGCGCTTCGTCGTCCTTGCGGACAAGGATGGAGCATACGTTGTATTTGTGGCGTAGCTCGGAGAAGAGGGTTGCAGTCGACCTGCGCCTTGTCGTCCTTGCGGACAAGGGTGGAGCGTACATTGTATTTGTGGCGTAGCTTGGAGAAGAGGTCCGCGGTCGACTTGCACCTCGTCGTCCTTGCGGGTAGGGATGGAGCGTACGTTGTACTGGTGGTGGAGCTCTTAGGGAAAGGATTTTACAGACTTAGGCGAGTACTGGACTGCAGCTAAGCCCCCGAGTGGGAGGATTGCTCACCAGTCGGTAGGATTTTACAAACTTAGGCGAGTACTGGACTGCAGCTAAGCCCCCGAGTGGGAGGATTGCTCACCACTCGGTAGGATTTTACAAACTTAGGCAAGTACTGGATTGCAGCTAAGCCCCCGAGTGGGAGGATTGCTCACCACTCGGTAGGATTTTACAAACTTAGGCGAGTACTGGACCGCAGCTAAGCCCCCGAGTGGGAAGATTGCTCACCACTCGGTAGGATTTTACAAACTTAGGCAAGTACTGGACTGCAGCTAAGCCCCCGAGTGGGAGGATTGCTCACCACTCGGTAGGATTTTATAACCTTAGGCGAGTACTGGACTACGGCTAAGCCCCTGAGTGGGAGGCTTGCTCACCACTCGGTACAAACTTAGGCGAGTACTGGATTGCAGCTAAGCCCCCGAGTGAGAGGATTGCTCACCACTCGGTAGGATTTTATAACCTTAGGCGAGTACTGGACTGCAGCTAAGCCCCCGAGTGGGAGGATTGCTCACCACTCGGTAGGATTTTACAAACTTAGGCGAGTACTGGACCGCAGCTAAGCCCCTGAGTGAGAGGATTGCTCACCACTCGGTAGGATTTTACAAACTTAGGCGAAACGGATTCGCGACTAAGCCTCCGAGTGAGAGGTTTGCTCATCACTCGGTAGGATTTTCTTTCGAACTTAGGCGAAACGGATTCACGGCTAAGCCCATCCACTGGGGGGTTTTAGAGGTAAATAAAAACAACAACAATCGTGCGAGAAGACTGTAAAGCTCTTGTCTTTGATGAACAAATTACAAAGGTATTTCTTATTACATTTTATTCGAACGAGTGCTTAAATATAAAAGGGGCGGAGCAGCTCCGCATTCCAAGCTCGTGGCTCGTCTTTCTGATGCTCGACACTGTAAATATGGTATGCTCCATTGTGGAGAACTCTGGTGATGATGAAGGGGCCTTCCCAAGCAGGGGCGAGCTTGTGTGTGTGTTGATCCACTCGAAGAACCGAGTCTCCCTCTTGAAAGGTTCAACGCCTCACGTTTCTGGCGTGGAATTGATGCAAGTCTTGCTGATAAATGATCGATTGGATCAAGGCCATCTCTCTTTCCTCTAAGAGATCAACTCAATCTTGCCGGGCCTGTTCTGCTTCCTCTTCGGAGAAGAGCTCGACTCGGGGTGCGTTGTGGAGCAGGTCACTTGGCAAAATAGCTTCGGCTCCATAGACCAAAAAGAAAGGAGTTCGTCCAGCTGTTTGATTGGGAGTTGTCCTTAAACCCCAAAGAACTAATGGAAGTTCATCGGCCCAAGCGCCTGCTGCGTGTTTGAGATCACGCATCATTCAGGGTTTCAGTCCTTTGAGAATTAGGCCATTCGCTCTTTGTGCTTGTCCGTTCGACTGCGAGTGAGCGACTGAAGGATAGTCGACTCGTGTGCCTTGAGAAGCACAGAAAGCTCTGAACTCATCAGAATTGAAGTTCGACCCATTGTCAGTGATGATGCTGTGTGGAACTCCATATCTGAATGTCAATTCTCTGATAAAACTGACAGCGGTGTTGGCTTCAAGATTCATGATAGGTTTAGCTTCAATCCATTTGGTAAACTTGTCGACTGCTACGAGCACATGAGTGAAGCCGTTCCTACCGGTTCTCAGTGGTCCAACCATATCCAATTACCAAACAACAAAGGGCCATACAAGGGGAATGGTCTTTAGGGCTGACGCTGGATTGTGAGACATGTCAGAGTAAAATTGGCAGCCTTCACATCTGTCGACTATATCTTTCGCCATTTCATTTGCTCGTGGCCAATAAAATCTGGCTTGGTATGCTTTAGCCATGATGGCCCGAGAGGACGCATGTCGGTGTCAAAACCGGCGGATCTCGGGTAGGGGGTCCCGAACTGTGCGTCTAGGCCGGATGGTAACAGGAGACAAGGGACACGAAGTTTTACCCAGGTTCGGGCCCTCTCGATGGAGGTAAAACCCTACGTCCTGCTTGATTAATATTGATGATATGGGTAGTACAAGAGTTGATCTACCACGAGATCGAGGAGGCTAAACCCTAGAAGCTAGCCTATGGTATGATTGTTGATGTGTATGTTTTCCTACGGACTAAAACCCTCCGGTTTATATAGACACCGGAGAGGGTTAGGGTTATACAAAGTCGGTTACAATGGTAGGAGATCTTCATATCCGTATCGCTAAGCTTGCCTTCCACGCCAAGGGAAGTCCCTTCCGGACACGGGACGGAGTCTTCAATCTTGTATCTTCATAGTCCAGGAGTCTGGCTGAAGGTATAGTCCGGCTATCCAAACACCCCCTAATCTAGGACACCCTTAGTAGCCCTCGAACCAGGCTTCAATGACGATGAGTCCGGCGCGCAGATTGTCTTCGGCATTGCAAGGCGGGTTCTCCTCCAAATTCTATGTACCTGTTTGAATAAAGTCCGGTTTCTTGTAGACGTTGCGCTCCTTGGCTTCTACGCCCAATAATGGCCGCTTCCCACGTGTCAAGCGAATATGAAAAGTCTGAGTGTTTTTACATTCACACCCCTAGCCGCGTAAATGAGCTGCCCTATTTAAGGGGACGAGGATTTAGGTCCAATCCACACCTTCTCCCCTCCGCGAGTGTTCATCAGAGCGCATCCGACAAAGGTCCATTCCACCATGGCCAGCCGCCGCAACTCCTCCCCTCGCCCTTCCAGCCCTAAGTCTGGATATTGGGAGAGATGTTCCACCCCGCATAGTGATCTAGTGACGCTCCAGACCAAGGGATTTCTCCCCTCGGCCTATATTGTCCCGGTTCGAGCCGGTCTTGCCATCTACAACGGCGGAGAGCAAGCAGAGAATGCCCCTAATCCCTCCAAAGGAGAGCGGGTGTGCCTTGTCCCTTTCTTAATAAGGGGGCTCGGATATCCAATCCACCCATTTCTCCGGGAGCTGCTGGAGTTCTACGGCCTCCAGCTACATCATCTCACGCCTGCCTCAGTATTGCATATCACGGGCTTTGTAGCCCTCTGCGAGCTATTCTTGGGTGTTGAAGCTCATTTCGGACTGTGGAAGGAGCTATTTTGCCTCGTGCCCCATTCCAAGAAATGGTCAATTTATCAAGTGGGCGGAGCCGAAGTGTGGCGCATCGCCGGGACCGGATATCTGTCCGGAACCCCAAAGAAGGCGTCTGAAGACTGGCCTTCGGAATGGTTCTATATAGAAGACATCTCGCTGCCGGATCCTATCTGGATTGGCCTCCCTGAATTCAACAGTGCTCCCTTAAAGAAGCGCCTAAGCTGGCGCCCACGGAGCCCTCAAAGGGAAAGTGACAGGGACATCATTTACCTGATGGGCCGAATAAGATTGTTAGCCCATTCCGGACTAACCATGATCGGTGTTATGGCCGAATGCATTATGCGGGGGGTGCGGCCACTTTAGTATAGAAGCCACCCCATGTGGGACTTCAACGGGGAGGACGACGCCACCCTCTACGGTCGTAAGGGGCTGGATTCAGCTGTCGCTCTGCTAAAGATCTTGTCCACTTTGTATAAGGGAGAAGAGGAGGAATTTCTCCGCGTCAACCCTCAGGGTGGATTCTCCGTGCACAATCCCCCGAGATGGGTAAGCGGCCGTATTTACTTGTCCATCCGTTTTGTATTCCCATTGTTAAATATTCAGTCTGACGACTTTAACGCAGGAACTGCGCCGGGCTGTTAAGGAAATAAGCAGCCCTCCTCCACAACCCGAGGACCCAGGACGGTCCCTCGACCCGGCCTCTCAAGAGGATCCGGACATATTTGTGGAGCTGATTGATGGAGTGTCCCATCAATTGAGCGAGGACAACGCCTTGGTGGCCATTACGGTCGATTACCCAGGGCTAATCCTGATGCCCCAGGTACCTGAGATCGAAGTCCCAGTACCCCGAATAGGTGTCCGCCCACTCGTGTTCAGTTTCTTGATTGCAAGAGAACTTTGCAGGGGAGGTTTTTAAGGCGGAAGGCCGAACCTGCGGCGACAAGCCAACGAGGGGCCGTAGGGCCCCGTGGGCTGAAAAGAAGTGCAGTCCGGACCGAGGCGTCAGCGCAAAGGTATGGCGCGCCCCCTTATCCCAGGTGTTATACCTTCGAGGAACATTGACACTCGTGCTCTCTTCAGGACAAAGAGACCTCGCCGGACTATACCCGGAGAGGCTGCCAATCGCGCCTCCACCAGCCAGGCTCCAAAACCTGGTCCGGAGGCGGAGGCGAATGCAAGGCGCGCGCCCGACGCTCCTCCGACGGAGGATGTGGACGGGTTGTCTGCCACCAACTCTGAGGTGGAGAGTGCCATGAACCACAGGCGTCGCCGGATAATTCTTCGCGACGCTTGTTTCTCCCAAGGGGCGTTAGATGCCTTCAACTCAGGAGATGCGCACCTCCGTGCCGCTCAAAATGGTCTAGCCAGAGCCACGGAGCAATATGTAAAAGACATACGGGTAAGAAATTTTTGGTAATTATATATGTAGCAGTAGCCCCCGAGACTTGAAACAGTTAGAATAACTGATTTAAGGATCATTTGATATGCAGGTTCTTACAGAAAAGAATTCCCTACTGTCCAAGGAGCTGGAAGAGTGGAAAGCCCAACTGGAGGCTGCACTAGCCGCGGCAGGGGAGCCTAAGGAGACCCCCTCTGGTAATATACACTGCAAAAGATAAGTATTTTGCGAAGCACGGCTTTGGTGCAAATCTGACAAATGAAATTGCAGATGGCACCGGATTGAATCCGGAAAGGCAACACCTCCTACGCCAGCTAAAGGCAGGTGAGAGGGTGCTGATAAAGGTGATGGGGGATAAGAACGATCTCCAAGATGCCAACACCAAGCTGGGCGTCGAGCTGAAAGATGTTCGTGCCCAGCTGTCAGACTCCGTGAAGGAGAATCAGCGGCTTCGGCGCGACATATTTAGTAAGTGCTTGAACGAACCTTTTGAAAGAAAGTTCGGCAGGGAAGTCGACTAACAGAGCAATGTTTGTAGGTGTGCTAACAGGTCGTCCTGCAGAGGAGATGCCCGATTCTATGGGTGACCTTCTTCCCGAGCTCTCGCAACTGCTCGATCGAGTTCGACAGGCGATGCGAGGCGTCCCCCAGGCCCTGTGGCCATCCGTCTCCATGCCCGAAGGTCTTGGAGAGCTTGCGGAGAAGCTAAAGGGAGCACGGCGGCGCTTCCAATTGTGGAAGATATTAGCCTGCCGTCAAGGCGCTAGGGAGGCCTGGGCCATGGTGAAGACGCGGTACGCAAAGGCTGGCCCCAACCACATGGCCGAGGTCGGTCCTGTAGGGCCCGATGGGAAGGAGATCCCTGTAAGCTTAGTATACGGCCAAGTAGAGTTGGCCGCAAAGTATTCCCAGCAGGACTATAAATTAGACAGCCTGTTAGATGGTATTGAAGAGGAATACAACCAGTCAAAATGACTATGTAATTTAATTGACATTTATAATGCCTTCTAGCCGGATTGTAGATCATTTGTCATGGCCGACCTTTTCGCTTCAGCCTCGGGACCTGACGGTCCGGAGTGTGTCCGAATTCCCATGCGGTTATATAGGAACCGGGGAATGCATGGAGACCAGGCGTAGGGGTCATTAGGGCATGAACAGACAAGTGCCCGACTAGGTATGTTATATTACATGGTTAGTAAGAAACATCTTCCAGGGAGAATAGTTCCGTTAGGGGTTCCTTTCCCTAGGAGGCATGCCCTAAGGTGCATGTCCATGCTGCGAAAAGAAACGCAGGAAAAACATCTGGGGGCGTATAGATAAAAATAAAAAAAGATCATCTTTAGTTCACCGACCGAATATTCCCTTAAGAATGCTAGCTTTCGGCTTCACCCAGTCTGAGGTACACGTCCGGCTGACCCAGCAGTAACAATCGCAGAGGTGCTCCCTTTACCACCTAGCCGAACAATCGGGAACGTAGGGGTAAGCACAGGAGCTAGGCAACCCAGCTTGGCCAAAACTTAAGTCATATCGATGCATATAATGGTGAATAAAAGGTACATGCGGAAGTGTGACACATGTGTTGGGCATGAAGCCCGTATGAGTAAGCTTCTGTTTAAAGAAGCCCCCAGGCTTAATGAGCGCGGATAGCGCATCACATTATGAGCCTTTAGAGGCTATAAGAGAGAGAGAGAAGAAGAAGAGAAATGTAAGACAGAAAATATAAAAAATGGACAGAGGAAGGAGACGAACACAGAGTCCGATGCTAGGCATAGAATCTTCGGAGACGGGCTGCGTTCCATGGGTTTGGCTCGAGTCGGTTATCCGATGCATCCCGCAGGCGGTACGCTCCACCAGTCAGGACTTGGTCAATTATGAAGGGACCTTCCCACTTGGGCTTGAGTTTGTCCTTTTTCTTGTCCGGTAGTCGTAGAACTAATTTGCCAATGTTGTAATTTTTGGCCCGTACTTCTCTGCTTTGGTATCTTCGAGCCTGCTGTTGATAGAATGCGGAACGGGCTTTTGCCACGTCACGCTCCTCCTCCAATGCGTCCAAGCTGTCCTGCCGATCGAGCCCAGCTTCTCTTTCTTCGTACATGTGCACTCGAGGTGAGTCATGAATTATGTCGCAAGGCAAAACTGCCTCTGCGCCGTACACCATAAAGAATGGTGTGTATCCGGTGGTGCGATTCGGCGTGGTCCGCAGCCCCCAGAGTACGGAGTCGAGCTCCTCTACCCAGTGCGTGTTAGATTCCTTGAGGGACCGCACTAATCTGGGTTTGATGCCGCTCATGATAAGACCATTTGCACGTTCGACCTGGCCGTTAGTTTGTGGGTGATAGACGGAAGCATAATCGAGCTTGATGCCCATGTTTTTGCACCAGAGTTTTACCTCGTCGGCCGTGAAGTTCGTGCCGTTATCAGTGATGATGCTGTGGGGGACGCCGTAACGGTGTACAACCCCGGATATAAAGTCTATCACCGGTCCGGATTCGGCCGTCTTAACAGGCTTGGCTTCTATCCATTTGGTGAACTTATCCACCATGACCAGTAAGTATTTTTGCTTGTGGGTTCCGCCTTTAAGGGGTCCAACCATGTCAAGCCCCCAGACCACGAAGGGCCAAGTAATGGGGATGGTTTGGAGGGCGGTGGGTGGCATATGGCTTTGGTTTGCAAAGAGCTGGCAACCGGTGCATCGTTGGACTAAGTCCTGAGCGTCTGCCCGGGCCGTCGGCCAATAAAAGCCTGTACGGAAGGCCTTGCTTACAAGGGACCGGGCTGCAGCGTGATGACCGCCGAGTCCGGCATGAATTTCAGCCAGGAGATTCCGCCCCTCCTCTTCGGAGATGCACCTTTGAAGGACTCCGGTAGTGCTTTTCTTATAAAGCTCTCCCTCGTGGACTCTGTAGGCTTTGGATCGCCGCACTATGCAGCGTGCCTCATTTTGGTCCTCGGGGAGTTCCTGCCTAGTAAGGTAGGCGAGGAATGGTTCTGTCCACGGGGCGATGACGGCCATTATTACGTGGGCTGAAGGTGTTATTTCATTGGCAGAGCCTCCGATTGTGTCAGAATGTTCGGTGTCGGGCAGTGCGGTTGGGTCCGGGCTGTTATTGTTCGGCTCCCCTTCCCATGCTACGGATGGCTTGAACAGCCTTTCCAAGAAGATGTTGGGGGGGACTACATCGCGTTTTGCGCCGATGCGTGCCAGGACATCTGCCGCCTGATTATTTTCCCGGGCTATATGGTGAAATTCAAGCCCCTCGAACCGAGCTGACATTTTTAGGACGGCGTTGCGGTAAGCTGCCATTTTTGGATCCTTGGCATCGAAGTCTCCATTTATTTGGGATATTGCGAGGTTCGAGTCCCCGCGCACCTCTAGGCGTTGGATGCCCATGGATACTGCCATCCGGAGACCATGTAAAAGGGCCTCATATTCGGCTGCATTGTTGGAGTCCGTGTACATAATCTGTAGTACGTATTGAACTGTGTCTCCTGTGGGGGACGTCAAAACGACGCCAGCCCCCAGTCCGGCCAACATCTTGGAGCCGTCGAAATGCATGATCCAATTTGAATATGTGTCGTACTCTTTAGGGAGTTCGGCCTCCGTCCATTCTGCGACGAAGTCGGCCAAGACTTGTGACTTGATGGCTCGTCATGGCTTATAAGTTATGTCGAACGGGAGGAGCTCGATGGCCCATTTCGCATTCCGGCCCGTTGCGTCATGGTTGTTTATAATATCGTTAAGTGGTACTTCTGAGGCTACTGTTATTGAACACTCTTGAAAGTAGTGTCGTAGCTTTCGGGATGCCATGAATACCGCATACACAATCTTTTGATAATGCGGGTACCGTGATTTGCAGGGAGTGAGGACAGTGGACACATAATAGACCAGCTTTTGAAGGGGGAATTTGTGTTCGTCCGCTTCTTGTTCGATGATGAGCACTGCGCTTACAACCTGTTGTGTTGCTGCAATGTATAATAGCATTGGTTCGCCAATGTTTGGCGCGGCCAGGACTGGGTTTGTTGCCAGTATGGCTTTTATTTCGTCGAGTCCGGCCGTGGCTGCGTCCGTCCATTTGAAGTGTTCGGTGCGCCGAAGGAGGCGGTGAAGGGGTAGGGCCTTTTCTCCCAAGCGGGAGATAAAGCGGCTTAGAGCCGCCACACATCCGGTTAACTTTTGTATTTGTTTGAGATCCTTTGGGATATCCAGTTGCGACAGAGCTCGGATCTTTGTTGGATTTGCTTCAATTCCTCTACCGGATACAATGAAGCCCAAGAGCTTTCCGGCTGGAACGCCGAAAACGCATTTTTCTGGGTTGAGCTTGATGTCGTATGTTCGGAGGTTATCAAATGTGAGCCTCATGTCGTCTACTAGAGATTCAACATGTCTTGTTTTGACGACCACATCATCTACATATGCCTCGGGCTTGCCAGACATGTCTGAATCATGCGCTGATATGTTGCGCCGGCGTTTTTGAGCCCAAAGGGCATCGTGTTGAAGCAGAATGGCCTGTATGGTGTGATAAATGCCGTTGCGGCTTGGTCTGGTTCTGCCATCTTGATTTGATGGTAGCCAGAATATGCATTGAGGAAACACAACGAATCGTGTCCTGCGGTAGCATCGATAATTTGATCGATGCGGGGGAGGGGAAGGGATCCTTTGGGCAAGCCTTGTTTAGGTCTTTAAAATCAACACACAGGCGCCAGGATTTGTCCTTCTTTGGTACCATCACCAGGTTTGCTAGCCAGTCCGAATGTTTTATATCTCTGATGAATCCGGCCTCCAATAGCTTTGCTAGCTCCTCTCCCATGGCCTGTCTCTTAGGTTCGGAAAAATGCTGAAGAGCCTGTTTGACAGGTTTGAATCCTGTTTGGATATTTAAGCTGTGCTCGGCCAGCCTGCGTGGGATTCCTGGCATGTCTGAAGGGTGCCAGGCGAAAATGTCCTAGTTCTCTCATAGGAACTCTCGCAATGCGGCGTCGACATCAGGGTTTAACTGTGCCCCGATGGAAGCTGTTTTATTGGGGTCCGTTGGATGGACTTGGAATTTGACTATTTCGTCCGCCGGTTTAAAGGAGGTGGACTTGGATCTTTTGTCGAGTACCACATCGTCCCTATTCACCATAGAGCGCAGCGCAGTCAGCTCCTCAGCCGCTAGGGCTTCGGATAGTGCCTCGAGGGCCAGTGCGGCTGTCTTGTTTTCGGCGCGGAGTGCTATGTCCGGATCACTAGCGAGAGTGATGATCCCGTTAGGCCCGGGCATCTTGAGCTTCATGTACCCATAATGGGGTATTGCTTGGAATATTGTAAACGCTTCCCGCCCTAGCAGAGCGTGATAACCGCTGCAGAACGGAGCCACCTGGAACGTGACCTCTTCGGACCTGTAATTATCCGGCGTGCCGAACACCACATCTAGTGTGATTTTTCCTGTATAGCGCGCTTCCCGACTGGGGATTATTCCTCTAAAGGTTGTGCTGCTTCGCTCAATGCGGTTCCAGTCTATTTCCATTTTTTGAAGAGTTTCCTCGTAAATGAGGTTCAATCCGCTGCCGCCGTCCATGAGTACCTTGGTAAGACGAAAGCCTTCCACTATTGGACTGAGGACCAATGCGGCTGGTGCTCGGGCTGTTCGGAATTTAGGTTCATCACTGGCGTTAAAGGTAATAGCCGTGTCACTCCATGGGTTTATTGTTGCTACTTGGTAGACTTCGGCAAGGCTGCGGAGTGTCCTTTTTCGCATATTATTTGATGCGAAAGTCTCGAAGACTGTTAATACCGTATTGGTGTCTCTGGGGTGGCTTTCTGTGGCCTCCGGAATTAGGAGATTTTCGCCAATTTTGGCCACCTGCCGGAGTATCCAACATGCTCTGAGGCTGTGAGTTGGTGTGGCGTCCTCTGTACTGTGAATTTTACAGGGTCCATTAAGCCACCCTTCCAGTACGGTTCCATGCCCTGTAGAGGGTTTTTGCTTTTTAGTGCTTGACCCGGGTGACTGGTGATGATGCACCCTTTTATTTCGGACTGGGTTTGTATTCAGGGCCGGATTGTCCCAAAATTTTATTTCGGTTTTCCAGGCGCTTTCCATCGCACAGTACTTTCGTACAATGGACGCCAAGTCAGCGAAGCGTGTAATATCACGGCGACTTATGGCGTTGAGTATTCCCTTGTCCGTGCAATTATTGCAGAAGATTGAGATTGCGTCTTCCTCGCGGCAGTCCCTTAGCCTGTTCTTAACCAGGAGGAATCTGGCCCAGTAATGATGTACTGTTTCATCGGGTTCTTGCCTGATTTTGGATAGATCGCTTATGTTGGGGTGGGTGGGTGGAATTAAATCCGAAGCCTCACCCCATCTAAGGCTCAGAGGCCGAGGAATTTCTGAACTCGAAAATTTGGATTCCTGGATGTTGTCTAATGAATCCAGCCCGTCGCCTGACTCTAAGTTCAGGTCTTGAGTGATATCCTCCCCTCCGCGGGTATCCGGCTTGGAGGGATCGGGAATCCGGACGTAGCGAGTCCTTAAGATAGATGAAGGGTCGCCGCACTGTCCCTCTACCACGGCAACGTGATGGGTGACTTGGGGAGAGTTAATCTCTCTCAGATCGGTTTTAGGCCCAATCTGGTCGTAATCCGTAGCGACTCCCAGGGCGGCGAAGCGATCCAAGAGCTCGTTTATGGAGGAAAGCTCTATTGGATCTAACTGCTCGGCGAGTTCCGAGTTGACATGAAGATTGTTTTCGATGGCTCGAGAGGTCATCGTCGGCGCAGAAGCCGAACAGGCGGTCATAAGAAAGCCACCTAACCGGAGGGTTTGGCCGACAGCCAAAGCTCCCTTAGCAACGGTGCCGTCTTTAAAGACGGGGCGAGGCATCCTTCCTGATGGCGACGACACAGAGGAACTCTCAATGAAAGCACCAATGTCGGTGTCAAAACCGGCGGATCTCGGGTAGGGGGTCCCGAACTGTGCGTCTAGGCCGGATGGTAACAAGAGACAAGGGACACGAAGTTTTACCCAGGTTCGAGCCCTCTCGATGGAGGTAAAACCCTACGTCCTGCTTGATTAATATTGATGATATGGGTAGTACAAGAGTTGATCTACCACGAGATCGAGGAGGCTAAACCCTAGAAGCTAGCCTATGGTATGATTGTTGATGTGTATGTTGTCCTACGGACTAAAACCCTCCAGTTTATATAGACACCGGAGAGGGTTAGGGTTACACAAAGTCGATTACAATGGTAGGAGATCTTCATATCCGTATCGCCAAGCTTGCCTTCTATGCGAAGGAAAGTCCCTTTCGGACACGGGACGAAGTCTTCAATCTTGTATCTTCATAGTCCAGGAGTCCGGCTGAAGGTATAGTCCGGCTATCCGAACACCCCCTAATCCAGGACTCCCTCAATGCATGGTGACCACAGGTCCCTGAGTGGATGTCATTGAGGATCATTCGACCTTCTTTTGGCGTTATGCATCTCTGACCGACTCCAGTCATGCTTTCCCTGAACAGTTGTCATCTTATCACAGTAAAGGCCTTGGATCGACGGACGATCTGTCCAGCCTCTTCTTCGTCTTCTGGGAGTTCCTTCCTGAGGATGTATGCAATGTATGGCACTGTCCAGTCGGGAGTAATGACCAGAACCTCCATGATCAGATCGACCATGGCTGGGACCTCGACTTCAGTCGGATCTGTGGCGCTCTTAGGCTGCGGGGGCTCTTTAGTAAAAGGATCTTCCTGAACCGAAGGCGCATGAATATGCTCCAAGAACACATTGCTGGGAATGGCTTCTCTCTTGGAGCCTATGTTTGCTAAATCATCTGCTGCCTGATTTTTCAGTCGGGGTACATGATGGAGCTCTAACCCCTCAAACTTCCTTTCCAACTTCCTCACTGCGTTGCAGTAACCAGTCATGGCTGGGCTTCTAACGTCCCACTGCTTCATCACTTGATTGACTACCAAATCTGAGTCGCCATAGACCTTGAGGCGACGGACGCCGAGTGAGATGGCCATACACAACCCATACAGGAGTGCTTCATATTCTGCTTCATTATTGGAGGAATCAAAGTGAATCTGGAGGACATATCTGAGCTTGTCTCCTCGTGGGGATACCAGAACTACCCAGCACCGGAACCATTCAGGATCTTGGAACCATCAAAGAACATGGTCCAGTGCTCCTAGTGAACTTGAGTCGGCAGTTGTTGTTCAATCCATTCGATGAGGAAATCTGCTGTTGCCTGGGACTTAATAGCTTTCTTTGCCTCAAACTTGATATCTAAGGGAAGAAGTTCAATTGCCCACTTTGCCACTCGACCAGTTGCATCTCTATTGTTCAGAATCTCTGATAATGGGGCGTCGCAGATGACTGTAATGGAGTAATCAGAGAAGTAATGTGCAACCTTCTTCGTGGTCATAAAAATCCCATAAACAAGCTTCTGATAATGTGGATATCTTTGCTTTGATGGAGTCAAAACTTCAGAGACATAGTATACTGGGCGCTGAACTTTGTAAGCTTTTCCTTCTTCTTCCTGCTCGACCGTAAGTACTGTACTGACGACTTGTCCAGTGGCTGCAACGTAAAGCAATAAAGGCTCTTTGCTGATTGGAGCAGCAAGCACCGGCTGGGTGGAAAGCATGGCTTTAAGCTCTGCAAATGCTGCATCAGCTTCAGGAGTCCACTCGAACTTATCTGACTTCTTCATCAGTCGGTAAAGAGACAGTGCCTTTTCACCGAGGCGAGAAATGAATCGACTTAGGGCGGCCAAGCAACTAGTAAGCTTCTGGACATCATGCACACGTACATGGCGTTTCATCCGGAGTATGGCACCCACTTTCTCTGGGTTGGCATCGATCCCTCGTTCAGAAATGAGAAAACCGAGTAATTTTCCGCCTGGAACTCCAAACATGCACTTTGATGGATTAAGCTTGATATCATACCTTCTGAGGTTGGCAAAGGTTTCAGCAAGGTCAGCCAGTAGGTCAGAACCTTTACGTGACTTGACCACAATGTCATCCATGTATGCTTCCACATTCTGACTGATCTGAGTGAGCAAGCACTTCTGAATCATCCGCATGAATGTGGCTCCAGCGTTCTTCAATCCGAATGGCATAGTGACATAACAGAAGCACCCAAATGGGGTGATGAAAGCTATTTTTATCTCATCGGGTTCGTACGGACGGATCTGGTGATACCCGGAATAAGCATCCAAAAAGGACAAACGCTCACACCCCTCAGTCAAGTCGACTATTTGGTCGATGCAAGGGAGAGGAAAGTGATCTTTCGGGCAGGCCCGATTGATATGTTTGAAGTCGATGCACATGCAAAGTGAGTCGTCTTTCTTTGGGACCATAACAACATTAGCTAACCACTCGGAGTGGTAAATCTCTCGGATAAACTTAGCTGCGAGAAGCCGAGCCACTTCTTCACCGATTGCCTTCCTCTTATGCACGACGGGCCATCGAAGATGTTCTTTAACTGGTTTCACTTTTGGGTCGACTCACAAACGATGCTCAGCCAGTCCCCTGGGAACACCTGGCATGTCAAAAGGTTTCCATGCAAAGATGTCCCAGTTCTCACGGAGGAACTGGATGAGCGCTTCTTCCTATTTGGAGTCGAGTGTTGTGGAGATGTGAGTCGGAGCAGCATTGGGATCAGTCGAGTGAATATGAACCGGTTTCGTTTCACCGGACGACTGAAATGTTGAATCCGTAGCAGGCTTCTTAGCTCACAGCAAACCACTCGGATCTGCATTCTTTTGATACTCTTGCAATTCCACTACTTCCATCTGTGCATCAGCGATCTTCGAGCCCTTCTGGAAGCACTCTTCTACCTTCTTTTGACTGCCAGTGATAGTGATCACCCCTTTAGGACCATGCATCTTCAGTTTGAGATACACATAGCATGGTCGAGCCATAAAACGTGCATAAGCTGGCCTGCCCAGAATAGTGTGATAAGCACTCTAGAAATCCACGACTTCAAATGTCAACTTTTCTTTGCGGTAATTCTTGGAATCACCAAAAACCACGTCGAGAGCAATCTGGTCGAGTGATGCAGCCTTCTTGCCTGGAATGACTCCATGGAAACTCATATTGCTTTCACTGAGCCTGGACATCGGAATGCCCATTCCTTTCAACGTCTCCACATACAGTATATTCAGACCACTGCCACCATCCATCAGAACCTTAGTCAATCGGGTGCCTTCGACCACTGGGTCGACCACCAACACTTTCCTCCCAGGGGTGGCTATGTGCGCCAGGTGATCGGACTGGTTGAATGTAATGGCAATCTGGGACCACTTCAAATAACTGGGTGTCACCGGAGCGACCATGTTCACTTCTTTGTTGATGACTTTCAATCGACTCTTATTCTCAACGTCAGCGAAAATCATCAGAGTGGAATTCACGTGGGGATAACCATCATCATCCTCTTCCTCATCCTCAACTTTGTTTGCTTCTTTCTCCTTTTCCTTGGGCTGTTTCTCCCGGAATTGCTGGATTAGGAGTCGACACTGTCGAGTGGTGTGCTTTGGGTAAATGAAATTACCCTCCTGATCTTTCTTGGTGTGAATGTGGCATGGTAAATCCAGCACATCATTACCATCTTGATCTTTTACCTTCTTGGGGTTCCACGGCCCTTTGGGCTTCCCCTTGAACTTTCCTTGAGTCACGGCTAAGGCTTCACCAGGAGCGACTGGCTCGGCTTTGGGCTTCTGCTTCCGACTGGAGTTTCCTCCCCCGGTTTCGTGGGTGACTGTTTTGTGCTTGCCACTACGGAGTCGGTGTTCTTCTTCACCATTGGTGTACTTGGTGGCAATTTCCATCATCCGAGTCAGAGTCATATCTCCTGTCCGACCAAATTTCAGATTCAACTCCCAATATTTGACGCCTTCTTTAAAGGCACAAATTGCCTGATGATCAGACACATTCTCCACCGTGTGGTGCAATGTGATCCATCTCTGGATATAATCGCTCAAAGTTTCATTCAGTTTCTGAATGCAACACTGTAATTCTGTCAGCCCTACTGGCCGCTTGCAAGTACCTTCAAATGTCCTAACAAATACTCGAGCAAGATCTTCCCAAGTATAAATACTACCAGGTGCTAACTGATTCAGCCATGCTCTGGCCGAGCCCTCGAGCATCATAGGAAGGTGTTTCATGGCCACTTCATCATTGCCGCCACCAATCTGAATAGCCACTCGGTAGTCTTCAAGCCAAGTGTCAGGCTTGGACTCACCAGTGAACTTACTGACTCCAGTCGCCAACCTGAAGTTGGGGGGAATCACTGTAGCCCTGATGGCTCTGCTGTTACTCCGGACCTGAGACATGCACTCTGCTATTGGTTGGTAGATCTCTGTCATGACCTTCTCGGTGAGCTCTATTTCTGTCGACCAAGCCATGAACGAGAATAGATCTCGCATCAAAGCCTGGCTCTCTAGGGTCAACTGGCATCCCTCGCCCAACACTGTGAGGGCGCCTGTCATCATGTTGCCAAGGCACGTATGACCCACTCCTTGGGGGAGGTGTGGGCACTCGACGACGATCATCGCGATCAATTCGGTGATCATATTGCTCACGGTTTCTGTACTGATCTCGTCGATCTCCACGTCCCTCACGCCTCAGGGGCGATCTTGGGCCGTGAGCCGACGGGACTGTGTCTGCAACCACAGATCTGCTGTGAATCCTATTCCGCGACTGAGATACTACTATGTTCTGCTCACCCGCGGCTCGGAGCAAGGCCCGGATCTGCACCAAACCCCGACCAGCTTCTGACTGGGAAGGTTAAATTGACTCCGCTATTCGGGCCGCAGGTGCGAGATTTTGGATTGGAGTTCGGTATACCTGAGTCGGAGGCGGAAAAAGTTGACGTCGACTGGATTCGGGAGCATGCTGCCGAGCACGCTCGTCGAGTGCAAGCTGGAGGTTCTCCAGTCGAGTGTGCTCAGCCAAGTTGGCCAGGCGCGCCTCCTCCAAGGCCTGGGCCTCAGGGGTTTCTCCAACGATAGGAGTGTGAAGTGCATCCATGTTCCAGCGGTGAAGTTCTTCTCTCCGCTGCGAAGAGAGGGGTTCGGGGCGGTACTCTTCATGAACACGCGACAGATCGCCACCCCCATCGCCTCCGTCTTCACGGGTGAAGCCAGGAGGACTGCATGGTCCATTGACCATCAAAACTTCTGCCGCAGGGTCGCTGCTGTCGCACTCGGATGCAGTCTCTACGGAGCCAGTCGATAGATCGAACAGGTCGTAGAGGGTCTCGTCAGGCTCGATTGCCGCGACTTGAGGGTGGCCAACTGGCGAGCCACCGCATGCTTCACCCACCGTTGAAGCCTCGATCGACCGAAACGTTTGCTCCGGTGGGCTGCAGGGAGGGGGGGAAGCTACAGGAGCCGATCGATACTGGGTCGACGGCTACCGCAGGAGGACGCTGCGAACGCACGCGCGAAAGTGCGTTGCCCTGCGGACGGGGAGTGCGTCGACGTCGAGTGGAGCCTCCTGAAGCCAAGCAAAGTCGTCGGCGACAAACACGAGCGCGCCGAGACGGATCTCGCGGCCCTCCGCCAAACCTCCGCCTGAAACCATGGTGAAGGGGATCGGAAAAATTGCAACTTCTCCAACAAGTCGCTAAGACACCTGCCCCACGGTGGGCGCCAACTGTCATGGTTCTAAGTCTGACAGTAGAATGGGGGGTAAGAATATAGAGGCAAGATCTTAGCTATGGAGGAGTTGTACTCGGGAGTTTTACGAGTTCAGGCCCTTCTCGAAGGAAGTAACAGCCCTACGTCTTGGAGCCCGGAGGCGGTCGACTGGATTATATGCGTGTGTGTTACAGAAAGTGCGAACCCTTGTGCCTATGGAGGGGGTGGCTTATATAGAGTGCGCCAGGACCCCAGCCAGCCCACGTCACAGAGGGTTTAAGGTACATAAAGATGGGGGCGTTACTAGTAATTCCTGCAATAAAGATACATAATGACCATTAAAGCTAAGACTTAATTCTCGGCCGTTGCAGAGTGGAGTGGCTCTAGATCTTCTAGTAGTCGAGTGATTATCTGTACAGTCGAGTGTCTTCAGGATTGTCGAGTGGAACATAACTTCGTGGTCGAGTGGATGATGATTTTTCTTCGAATGCTCCTGGTACCTTTAGGGATGTCCTTGGGGAGGGTATCTTGAACAGATCCATGACCATACCCTAAGTACATAACTTCATCAGTGACCAAGATGATATGACTATGCAACAAGGCTCAATGCTATTGCTTACAAGCTCTATGTGTCTCCTCTTTTGCCTAAAAGCTTTTCTTTCTTTTTTTCTATGCTTGATGCTCGAGCCAAGTATGATATGAGACAAGTATTGTAAGATATGCATGGGAGAGACTTAATGCACAAAGATGATAACATGATCACTATGGTGCACAAAAGCGTGGCCTAGCAATACTCAACTTGCTAGTCTTTATGGGTAAGCGACGCAAAAATGCTTGGGTTATCAATGCAAAAGCCAAGGTGACTGTCGTCGAGTTTACCGTCCTTGCTTACGGTTGGAATGGAGATGAAGTTGTCGAAGCCGGTGTGGAGTCCGAGTCGATGGTCGAGAAGCGATGAAGATGATGTCCAGATGCGCCTAACTAGACGAAACACCTTAGGACACACGAGAAACCGCAGCCCGAAACTCAAACAACCACGAGAAATAGTGCGAAAGAACACGATTGGTGGTTTGGAATCCAAACTATGCAAAACAGGAATGGCCGAAAGTTTCTGGAGGGTCCGTGCGCATGGGGTAAGTGAGGCCCGTGTGCACGGGGTCCCGATGGACCGTGCGCATGAGGTGCTCTGCGAGCGGATGAACTACTCCTGATCTGTGGGAATCTCCAAGGTTTTGGCCAATTTCTAAGGAAGGAAAGGTGGGCAAGCTGGAAGCTGGGTAGATCCACTTGCCAAACACCAAATTCGTGGACCAAAACAACCAAATCTCACAAGATCCAACAAATTGCAAGAAAATTTTGTGGGGCTATTTTTGGTGGAGATTTTTGAATTTGGACGAAAAACAACAAAATCAAGCTAGCAAGTGGGGGGATGGGACTCCAAGATGTGAATCAACCTTGCTCATGATACCAAGATGTTGTAGGGAAAAACCCTAGAGGGGATATTTTCACACTTGGAGGGGGGAAAGAGGAAGAACACTCAAGAACACAAGGCACAAAACACTCAAATAAACCCAAATATCACATCCACTAGAGTAGCACACATGAGATCCACAAGATTACATGAACAATTCAAGGAAAATAGCACTAGGTAAGTTCTTCCCACTAGGTGAGGTCTTGATCTTGATCTTCTCCAAGAGGAGGGCTTGATAATCCCAAGGATTCTTCCCAAAAGGGGTCTTGATCTCCAAGAAGAGGGGATACAAGGAGCCAAGCTCACAAATGTCTCACATATACTTTACTATCCCTAAACATGGTTCTAGGTACGACTTATATAGCCTTTGGGTCGAAGGAGATGAAGAGGAGGGCGAGATGCAATCTCAGCCGGCCATCCTGGGAGGCCCGTGCGCACAGGGTAAGTTGGGCCCGTGCGCACGGGGGTCCTGTGGGCACGGTACACGCCCATGCGCACGGGGTGCTCCAGCGCCAACTTGCTGGGCAGTCCGTGGGCACGGGGTCTCGGGGGCCCGTGCGCACGGGGTCACCTGGGACTTCCAGTGTTGTTGCTGTTGCGCTCCATCTTCGTTCGTGTGGCCTTGGGATGGTCCTCCTTCTCCTTGGTGATGCTTCTGAGCTTCATGGCAGTGTTCCTCTTCGTACCTAATGAGACATATCATATTTTGGTGAGGTAGCAACCAAGTCCCATTCGTATCTGTATGCTAGTCAAGTAGGAAGGAGTTCACCTCGGTTTCCAAAGCACGTGCTCTCTCTCTCTCTTGTCACAGGTCCACGAGGGGCTTGATGTGTTGGCGTAGAGTCCATGGGGATGATGGAAGGATGCTCCACATCATGCTGCCTCCCCATTGTCATCTTCAAGCTCGCTGTTGCCACGTCCTTGACCTCCTCGTCGCTGGAGTCCTGCACAAGCCGCTGCTGCGGGTCGTCCCCAATGCCTTCCCCACCTCCGGTCCCCAATTGCCGGCGAGCCCAGCCGCCGGTGAAGCCCCGTAGGTCGCCGCGTGCCCCAGCTCCTCCTTCTCTTTTCCCCTCTTCCTCCCTAACCCTTTCTCACGCCTGTGTTCTACAGGAGCTCGTCGCGCAGCCGCCGCCTACTGCCGTTCTGGACCTCCGTCTGCTGCATCCCGCGCTGCCGCTGACTTCCCTTGCTCTCGCTACGCTTGTTCCAGTCGAGCGTTAACCACGACCCAGCCTCCCCAAGGCCCGACCGCTCCTGCTTCTGGCCCAAGGCCTAATGTGAGCAGCTCCCCCAGCCCAGTACACCTCAGATTCGGCCCATTCTTGTTTTTTTCTGTCCAGCGATTTTAGTAATTATTCCAGGGACCGAAGTTTTACATAAAAGCTCTCATACTTCATGCATTTAATAACTCACAGACCGTGCATCACATGTAAAAACTTTATATGTGAAAAATGCTTAGAATTTCATCTAGTTTCGTTATACAATACTTTTATCCATGTTTAAAATGTTTAATTTGTTGTTTGCTTTAATTTGCATAAATAGCATGTTAAAATGATTTATTTCATAACTAAATAATGGTAGCTCCAAATTAAATAAACTTTATATGTAACTGGGGTGAAAAAATGCATAGATTAATATGGTGGAATTACTTTGCATGTTTAACAACTCTAAAATATGATTTAGGGACAAACAGTACCAAATTCATAATATGCATATGGTGATTTTCTGGAATTGTTGTTTGTTATTTCTAGCCTCATTTAATCTTGCCTAAATAGTTAGTTTACTTATGCATCACCTCTTTCCATGTTAACCAACATTTAATATTGATGAGTAGCATAAACGAGAGTGGACTAAATAATTTGAATGTGGTGTTTCATCAATATGCAACTTGTTGCAGATTTAGCTCCACTTAATTTGTAGTATTGTTTGTTGCACTTTCACACGTAATGGCTCATTAAACCGAACATGCATCATACTTGATTGTGCATCATGTCATGTTTATGTGATGGCTGTTTACCATGTTGTTTGCTTCTTTCCGGCTGTGCTTCTTCTCGATAATTCCGGTTATGTTGCAATTTTGAGGATCCGTTTCGACTAGTTGGTTCGTCTACTTCATGGATTCAGTCTTCTTCCTAGCGGGATTTCAGGCAAGATGACAATGACCTTGGATCTCACTACTATCTTTGCTATGCTAGTTGTCTCGATGCTATCGCTATGTCGTGCTACCTACCACTTGTTTACCAACCCTCCCAAATTGCCATGTTAGCCTCTAACCTTTTCCACCATCCCAGCAAACCATTGTGTGGCTATGTTACCGCTTTTCTTATCCCCTCTTATAGCGTTGCTAGTTGCAGGTGCTGTTGCAAGTTGTTCCATGTTAGCACATGGATATCATGGGATATCACAATATCTCTTATTTAATTAATGCATTTATATACTTGGTAAAGGGTGGAAGGCTTGACCTTTTGCTCGGTGTTTTGTTCCACTCTTGCCGCCCTAGTTTCCATCATACCGGTGTTATGTTAATTGAATTTTGCGTTGCTAACGCGGTTGGGGTTTATGGGCCCCCCTTGGGTTCTTTGTCTAAAGTAAAGCTTTCTCGAGGAGATCCAACATTGGTTTTACCATTTGCCTAATAACAACTAAAACTTGCATAGGGACCGGCTAGCACCCGAGGACTCTTGATCAACCCCTGGGCCAGTGCTCCTCATGAGTGATGACCTATATATTCATGGGTCCATGTGGACGTCCATCACTTTGATCAACAACGCGAGAGACGTTGTCGGCGTTCTGGGAACCAGGGTACCCAGACTTGCCTGCCTGCGGCCCACGGCGTGGCTCCATCAATGGCCCGGTACGACCCATCTTCAGCATTGACAACACAAGACCCTTGCGAGGGGCCAAGCCTCGTGAGGCGGACGACGCCAAGACCTCCAGAGGGAGCGGCCTTCCTAGGTTGGCTCCCGAGGAGCGGAGATTCCCATGCAAGCACCCACCTCGTGAGGTCCGGATGACGTAAGCCATGATGACCACGGCCAGTTGGGTGCTAGCGGGCGCAGTACAACAGGTTTCCTCTTTGGTGCTAAGGACGCAAGCGCGGGCGCGGAGTCCCGAGGAATCAGCCAAAGGTTTCCATTTCCGTGCTACAAGACCAAGACCGCTAGGATGACAGGACGGAGGTCATCGCCGAGCCCACCACGACGTCACGACCAGAAGCTTTGCAGGCGAAGACCACCTTTCGTCAGGATATGATGTACTATTTGTCTCCCTTCAAACTTGGCCATTGTGCGGTCCCTTCCCGCCTTCATTTTGGGGGAAGAGGACCAAGGCCACTATAAATAAAGCTTAGCCACCACCATAGAGGGGATCGGACCATCCGAACCCTCACCAGCTCCCACTGTAACACCCTCAATGCGACTATAGCTCCCACATCCCGAGGCACGACTTAGAGACATAATCGCATTGAAGGCATATGTCGCAAGCTAGGCAATCTTCACAACATCCCATGTAATATAAATAATAAAGGGGAGATAACAATAGTTGGCTTACACTCGCCACGTCAATCAAGTTCATAAATAACATTACATCACCCAAACATTCATGGCCCGACTACGGCGCCAAAATAAAAGAGAACCCAACATGCGACAACGGTCCCGTTCACCCCCCAACTGGGCACCACTACTGATCATCGGGAAAGGAAATGTAGTAACATTGAGAGTCTTCGTCGAACTCCCACTTGAGCTCATACGCGTCTCCTAGAGCAGAGTCATCAGGCCCTGCATCTGGTGTAATAGTAATCTGTGAGCCACAGGGACTCAGAAATCTCGCACCCTCGCGATCAAGACTATTTAAGCTTATAGGTATGGCAAGGTAAAAAAAATATGTGGAGCTGCAGCAAGCGACTAGCAAGTATGGTGGCTAACTTATTCGCAAAAGAGAGCGAGAAGAGGAGGCAAAGAACGAGCGAGAAACTAGAGAGCAACCTGCGCAAACATTACTCCAACACCGTGTCCACTTCCCGGACTCCGCCGAGAAGAGGCCATCACGGTAACAAACTCGGTTGATTCATTTTAGTTAAGTTAAGGTTCAAGTTATCTACAACCGGACATTAACAAATTCCCATCTGCCCATAACCGCGGGCACGGCTTTCGAAAGTTCAAATCCCTGCAGGGGAGTCCCAACTTAGCCCATGACAAGCTCTCACGGTCAACGAAGGAATGGACCTCCCCCCAAGACGTTCCGATCAGACTCGGTATCTCGGTAATTCAAGACACTTCGACAGGTTAAAACAAATCGAGCAACACCGCCCAAATGCGCCGACAAATCCCGATAGGAGCTGCACATATCTCTTTCTCAGGGCACACTCAGATGAACACTACGTACAACTAAAACCAACCCTCAAGTTGCCCCGAGGTGACTCTGCAAGTGGCTCTATTTGGACCAACAATCAGAGGAGCACTGGCCCGGGGGGGTTTAAAATAAGATGACCCTCGGGCTCCGGAAACCCAGGGGAAAAAGAGGCTAGGTGGAAAATGGTAAAACCAAGGTTGGGCATTGCTGGAAAAGCTTTAATCAAGGCGAACTATCAAGGGGTTCCCATTATAACCTAACCGCGTAAGGAACGCAAAATCCGGGAGCATAACACCGATATGGCGGAAACTAGGGCGGCAAGAGTGGAACAAAACACTAGGCGAGAGGCCGAGCCATCCACACTTTACCAAGTGTATAGATGCATTAATATAACAAGATAATATAATGATATCCCAACAAGTAAATAAAAGATGTTCCAACAAGGGACGGCCTCCAATCTTCACCTGCAACTACCAACGCTATAAGAGGGGCTGAGCAAAGCGGTAACATAGCCAATCAACGGTTTGCTAGAAAAATGGTGGGTTAGAGGTTTGACATGGCAATTTGGGAGGCTTGCAAGCAAATGGTAGGCATCGTAGCAATGGCATGGCAAAGAGCGAGCAAACTAGCATAGCAAAGATAGTAGTGATTTCGAGGGTATGATCACCTTGCCTGCACAGTTGTCAGAGTTGCCTGGATCCTCGAAAGCAAACTCAACGGGCTCCTCGTTAGCGAACTCGTCTCCCAGCTCTACCGAAACAAGACAAACAAGCAACAAGGATACAATCAACCACGTGCAAACTCAAACAACACAATGCAAAGATGATATGCATTGCGGGATGCGATGAGGGATGCAAAATGCAAGATATGACAGGAAATGCATGAACCTGGCCTCAACTTGGAAAACCAAGTGTGCCACTGGAAAGATGAGATGAAATCTCTTGAAAACGATATAAAGAACGCCGGAATCGGAGTTACGGTTTGGAAATGGCAAGCGATTCAAAAATGACACCGGTCTACGATTTACAGCAAGTAGGCATCTAAATGCAAAGAAATGAACATGCTACAGCGCCCAAACATGACAACAAAATACATGGCAGGGATTCACACAAGATGCTTAACAAAAGTCTAGCACTGAGCTACGGACAAATCATCCATTAACAGGTTCAAACAAGCATGGCAAAAATGCAAATGACAAACAGATCTCAGACTTAGTGAAATTAACACTTGTCTGGAATTTCAGATCAGGTAGCCCGCTTTGGAGCAACAAAACTACATGCTACAGGATCTGAACATGGAAAAGTAAAGCATGGCATGGAGCTACTCAAAGAGCTTAACAAAAGTCCCTTAGTGACCTTGAGCCAAAAGGGATCAGAAAATACAGTTGCAAGCATGTGAACATAGCAAAAACATAATCAGTTTTCATACTTAGAGAAAAACTGACACATGCTGAAATATAACTCAAGTAGGCATGTTTACGAGCTCGATGTGCTCACTACGGTGCAAGTCATGGAAAGACAAGCATACATCTATCAATAAGGCACAAAATTCAAGCTAGAAATGGCAAGAACAATAGCATAGCATGCACGGATCAACTACAACATCACCGGCAAAATTGCAAACAAGTTGACAATCTGCCCAGATTCACAAAGTAGCAAAAGTAGAGCTCGATTGACTCAAGCTAGGGTGCTCCATAATTGCAAACAAAGACATGGATGGATAGAGCACTACAATATTAACAAAACATCCTTACTGACCATCCTCAAAAGAGGCACGGATCACTAAGAAACAACAAGAACATATGGCATCATGATATAAACAGCTCCAGGACTTGGTGAAATTACTAAGTCCCTGAAAACAGAATTAGCAAGTGCACCACTTTGCAAGCTTGCACAAGTCACCACACACATCCTAAAAATACATGGTTTGTACCTCTGGAGAGATGACAAAACCCTTAACAAAACATATGTAGAGCACATGGGCATATCATGCACACAAAAATCATGGCAAAAAGACAAATATGCAAATGGAGTAGCAGATCTGACAATTATCTCAAGTAGCCCTCTTCTAACAGCATTTCGGGCATCAAGACGAACTCAAATGAAAATTATGCAATGGAATGAAATGATGTACTCTCTGAGGTGAACATTTTGATATGCTATATGCATTAATCGGAGCTACGGATGCAAAGTTACGGAGCCATGAACATGAGCACTTGAACTGAAAATTTCGGTACTTAGACCAAAAAATATCACCCTAGGGTTACTGTTCACCGGATCTAGATCTGCACGCAAAACGAGGTTAGACGGAGCTCTCGCCGGAGCTCACTGTAGCAGGCCGGGCCGGCGGGTGAGGAGGTGGCCGGAGCGGGGCGGTGGCCGGACGCGGCGGCCGGGGCGGCGCCGGCTCTGGGAGGCAAGGACGAGGCGGCGGCCGTCGAGGCGCGTTGCGGCGGAGGTCGGGGCGGCGCTTGCCGGCGAGCTGGGCGGATCGAGCGGCGCTGCAGGAGGAGGAGGCGGCGCGGTGGAGGTCGACGGGAGAGGAGGCGGCGCCTGGGCGCGCGCGGGGAGGGCCGGCCTTGGGCCCGAGCGGGCCTCGGCGGGAGTGGCAGCGGCGATGTGGGCACGCGCCACGTGGCGGCGCGGGACTGGCCTGGGGGGAGTGGTAGACGTGTCCGGTTAGGCGGCGGACATGTCCGTCGGCGGCGGGGAGATATTTTTAGGGTTAGGGGGGAGAGGATCCGCGAATTTGGAATGGGGGGTGTATATATAGGCATAGGGGGAGCTAGGAGAGTCCAAATGAGGTGCGGTTTTTGGCCACGCGATCGTGATCGAACGATCTAGATGATGAAGCAGAGTTAGGTGGGTTTTGGGCCAAATTGGAGGGGTGTTGGGCTGCAACACACACGAGGCCTTTTCGGTCCCTCGGTTAACCGTTGGAGTATCAAACGAAGTCCAAATGATACGAAACTTGACAGGCGGTCTACCGGTAGTAAACCAAGGCCGCTTGGCAAGTCTCGGTCCAATCTAGAAATGTTTAATCCCCACACACGAAAGAAAGCTAGAAATGACCACCGGAGGAGAACGAAGCGCCGGAATGCAAAACGGACAACGGGGAAAATGCTCGAATGCATGAGACGAACACGTATGCAAATGCAATGCACATGATGACATGATATGATATGCATGACAACGGCAACAACACACGGAGACAAAACCCGAACCCGAGGAAATAAATATAACTTAATGCCGGAAACGGCAAGATTGGGAGTACAAATAGGGAAAGTTATATCCGGTTTGTTACAACACTCCACCACTATGAAAGGATCTCGTCCCGAGATCTAGGACTGAAAGAACACCGGGTACTCAGAACGGAGGTGATCCTCGCGTTCCCAGGTAGCTTCACGGTCGAAATGGTGTGACCACTTGACTTTGAGAAATTTGATTGACTTGTTGCGAGTCTTGCGTTCAGTCTCTTCAAGAATAGCAACTGGGTGCTCACGATAAGAGAGATCTTCTTGTAGCTCAATGTCCTCGAAGTTGACGGTGTGGTCAGGAGTCTTGAAGCACTTTCGAAGCTGAGAGACATGGAACACGTCATGAACATTTGCAAAGTTTGAAGGAAGCTTGAGTTGATAGGCGAGGTCGCCTCTCTTGCTGACAATCTTGAAAGGTCCCACGTATCTGGGGGCAAGCTTCCCTTTGATACCAAAGCGACGAGTACCTTTCATAGGAGAGACACGGAGGTAAACATGATCTCCGATCTCGAAAGCCAAATCACGGTGCTTACTATCATAGTAGCTCTTCTGACGGGATTGGGCTGCTTTGAGGTTATCACGAATGACTTTGCACATTTCTTCTGCCTCTGTGATTAAGTCATTACCCAAAAGCTGACGTTCACCGGTTTCCGACCAGTTGAGAGGGGTACGGCACTTCCTGCCATACAGAATTTCGAATGGGGCCTTGCCCGAACTTGCTTGAAAACTGTTGTTGTAGGAGAATTCAGCATAAGGAAGACAATCCTCCCACTTCATGCCGAAGGAGATCACACAAGCCCTGAGCATATCTTCAAGAATCTGGTTGACACGCTCGACTTGACTGCTAGTTTGAGGATGGAATGTTGTGCTGAAGCGGATGTTCGTGCCCATGGCCTTCTGAAAAGAATCCCAAAACTTCGAGGTAAAGATGCTGCCACGGTCTAAAGAGATCACTTGAGGAATACCATGCAGAGAAACAATTCGAGAGGTACAGAGTTCCGCCAATTGAGCTGCAGTGATCGACTCTTTGATAGGCAGAAAGTGAGCCACTTTGGTGAGTTTGTCGATGACAACGAATATAGCATCATTGCCACGCTTGGACTTTGGAAACCCAGTCACAAAGTCCATCTCAATGTGGTCAAGCTTCCATTCTGGAATGGCAAGAGGTTGGAGGAGATCAGCTGGCCTTTGGTGTTCTGCCTTCACTCTTCTGCAGACATCACATTCATTCACGAATTGAGCGATCTCGCACTTCATTCAAGTCCACCAATAAGCTTGCTTGAGGTCCTGATACATCTTCGTGCTCCCAGGGTGGATGGAGAGGAGAGAATTGTGAGCCTCATTCATGATCACTTTACGAAGGTCACCTTTGGGTACAACAATACGATCCTCAAAGAAGAGAGTGTCCTTGTCATCAAGGCGGTAGCACTTGTACTTGGACTGACTCTTGGCAATCCCAATCTTCACCTTTTTCACCATAGCATCAAGAAACTGGGATTGGAGAATCTGGTCTTCTAAGGTAGGAGAGACTTGAAGGTTGGCGAGGAAACCTTGAGGAACAACTTGCAGATTAAGTTTGCGGAAAGCTTCACAAAGCTCGGGTTGATAAGGCTTGAGAATCAGACTGTTGCAATAAGCTTTCCTGCTCAATGCGTCAGCAATCACATTAGCCTTGCCTGGAGTATACTCAATACTCGGATTATACTCTTGAATCATTTCGACCCATCGAGTTTGCCTGAGGTTGAGATTAGGCTGAGTGAAGATGTACTTGAGACTCTTGTGATCAGTGAAAATGTCCACTTTTCTTCCCAATAGAAGATGTCTCCAAGTCAAAAGAGCATGCACAACTGCCGCCAACTCGAGATCATGAGTGGGGTAGTTCTTCTCATTAGGCTTCAACTGGCGAGAGGTATAAGCAACAACTTTCTTCTCTTGCATCAATACTGCGCCAAGACCTTGGAGAGAGGCATCACAAAAGACCTCGTACAGTTTGGATTCATCAGGCGGAGTCAGAACTGGAGCAGTGATCAATTTCTCTTTCAAAGTGTTGAAAGCAATGTCACACTCCGGAGACCAAACGTACTTGACGTGCTTCTGAAGAAGATTTGAGAGAGGCTTCGCGATCTTAGAAAAGTTTTCAACGAATCTTCGGCAATAGCTTGCGAGACCGAGGAAGCTACGGAGTTGCTTCATGTTCTGAGGAGGTTCCCAATTCACAATTGCAGACACCTTCTCAGGATTCACGGCAATGCCCTTGGCGGAGATGATATGACCAAGATAAAGAACCTCATCGATCCAAAATTCACACTTGGAGAACTTGGCGTAGAACTGATGTTCTCTGAGCTTATCAAGAACCAAACGCAAGTGCTTGGCATGATCTTCCTTGTTCTTCGAGAAAACCAGAATGTCGTCGAGATAGACCAAAACGAAGTCATTGGTGTAGGCGTTGAAGATGAAGTTCATCATGCGAGAGAACGTCGGAGGAGCGTTGACGAGGCCAAAAGACATGACGGTGTATTCATATGAACCAAAGCTTGTCCTGAAAGCCGTCTTGGGAATATCTTGCTCACGGATTCGAATCTGATGATAACCCATACGGAGATCAAGCTTGGAGAATACTTGGGCACCTTTGAGTTGTTCGAACAACTCATTGATGTTGGGAAGTGGGTATTTGTTCTTGATGGTCTTCTTGTTCACTGGACGGTAATCAACACAAAGTTGGTCCGTTCCATCCTTCTTCTTCACAAAAAGAACACCACAACCCCACGGAGAAGACTAGGCCAGATGAGACCCATTTTCTCTTGAATATCGAGTTGCTTCTTCAGCTCCTTCAACTCTTCAGGTCCGAGCTTGTAAGGGCGCTTGCACACAGGTTCCGTGCCAGGCTCAAGATCAATAACGAATTCAACTGGCCGGTGTGGAGGCATTCCTGGAAGCTCTTCTGGAAAGACGTCTTGATATTCGCAAACGACTGGAATTTGCGAGATAGCGTCCAATTCACCCTTCTCATTGAGAGAAAACAGACGGATAGTATCATCACGAGCGGCAAAGACAATTACATCCTCAGACGAATGAGTCAATTGAATCTGCCTGGCAGCACAATCAAGATGCGCCTTGTGCTTAGAAAGCCAATCCATTCCAAGAATAAGATCAATATCCGAGTTACCAAGAACCACCGGAGAAGAGAGAAACTTGTAGTCACCCAACGTGATAGAGACATCCGGGACGCAATTGTTAGAAGTCATTTGCTTGCCCGGAGACACAATCTTCAATAGAATAGGAATCCTTTCGGTCACAAAATCATGCTTGGCCACAAATGGTGTTGAAATAAAAGAAAGCGATGCACCAGTGTCAAAAAGAACTTTAGCTGGAATATCGTTAACAGGAAGATTACCCATAATCACATCTGGTGAGTCGTCTGCCTGAGCTGCATTCAGCAAATTGACCTTGGCATGCTTGGGGTTATGCTTGACCACAACTGTACTTGCCGATCTGACAGGAGGAGGAGGAGGAAGACGCCTCTGGTTGAAACACTTGTTGCACGTGACCTCTGAAAGCGGACGGTGATACGGAGCACTCGATCTTGGAGCTTGAGACGAAGTCTTGTTCTGAAAGCCAGGGTTGGGTGGGTGGGAAGATCCATTGCCACCTTTGCTCTTCTGCTGATACGGCTAACGAAACAGAGGAGGAGGAAGCCAATACTTCTGCTGCTTGGCCACTTGAGTAGAGGAAGAAGGAGTAACATCTCTGGCTCGCTTCTTGGAAGCATCACACCTCAACTGAGCAGCCTCTTGCTTCAGTGCCATGTTGTAGAACTCATCGAATCTCAAGGGCTCAAAGAGAACAAGAGCTAGCTGAATTTCTTCTCTGAGACCACCCCTGAACTGGTATATCATGCTCTTCTCATCAGGGACGTCCCGCTTGGCAAAGCGGGCGAGCTTCTGGAACAACTTGTTGTAGTCATAGACATACAACGAGCCTTGCTTCAGATTGTGGAATTCCTCACACTTACTTTCAACCACGCTCTGAGGAATATGATGAGCTCGGAAATCTTGACGGAAATCATCCCAAGTGATAACACGTCCACCTCTGGAATCCTTGTACTGCTGGAACCATTCTGCAGCTTGCTCTTTGAGGTGGAAGGAAGCGAACTTGACAAAGTCCTCATGCCTGACGTTACTGCACTCGAAATGCTTACACAGATCCACAAGCCAATCGTCAGCATCAGTTGCCTCAACACAATTGCTGAAAGTCTTTGGCCCATTAGTAGGGAACTGGTTGAGTGTAGCAAAGTGATTCTGATTGCTGCCTTGATTCCCTTGACTGCCTTGATTGCGCTCTTGAAGAATTTTCATGATCAACTGTGTGTTTGCATTGGTTGCGGCCATCACAGCTTGCCATGCCTCCGAAGGAGGGGGAGGTGGTGGCGGATCAGGATTCGGAGTCGTGCGCGTTGGAGGAGCCATCCTGAAGAGGTTGACCACCATTAGCACATTGATAGACAAATATTGAAGCTGAATCCAATGGAATGAAAATTGCAACATATAGTCTTCACATCCGAACAAAATGAACGAATGCATTCCTCTTGAAATGGTCACATATCCATAAATTAAGAAGCCACGTAGAATTAAGGTAGAGAAATAAATCAACAAGGTACATATCAAGAACGAATAATCGGTAAGAAATCCCAATCTCAAACCAATATCCATGGAAGAAGAACTAGAGCTACAAGAATTCCCACCTATGAAACTCCCGAACCTTTCCGGTTATGCAATCAGGTGTTGGGGATACATGGGAAGCATAATATCTCACCCAAATCTAGCAAATCCTACATCCAGCTGTATCCATCCTTCAACACATAACCAAGAAACCTTCGGAAACCATCTACCTCAACCTTCGAAAAGCATCTGTTATACAAGTTATGGCGATACTCCCGAACTCCTGCCCCAGTACTGGGAGGCGTCGAGGTTATCTCACCAACGAACTGCATAAAAGAGATTTTCGATGTCGGCGTACTAAACTCAGGTATTCCAGAATTGCAACGATAAAATTATGATGACAACACCTCAGAGCTCAACTCCCCGGGACACTTCCACTAAACCCCTGACAGGAGGCACCAAGACAATGTTCTCATCATAAAACCATCGGAACGATTCCAAGATACCCGCGTGATCCTAAATTTTTTTTAGTGAAATTTGAGAGGAGAAGAGTCAAAACTCCACATCAGGATGCCTTACCAGAGCGATGAGGAGACTGGGAAGTAAAAAGAATTCCTAAAAGACTCAAAACATTTTTCTAGACACAACTCGGCCGCTAAAAAAACGATCAAGCAATGGGGCTCCTAAGGTCGGGGAAGGCTCTGATTACCAACTTGTAACACCCTCGATGCGACTATAGCTCCCATGTGTCGAGGCACAACTTAGAGACATAATCGGATTGAAGGCATATGTCGCAAGCTAGGCAATCTTCACAACATCCCATGTAATATAAATAATAAAGGGGAGATAACAATAGTTGGCTTACACTCGCAACGTCAACCAAGTTCATAAATAACATTACATCACCCAAACACTCATGGCCCGACTATGGCGCCAAAATAAAAGAGAACCCAACATGCGACAACGGTCCCGTTCACCCCCCAACTGGGCAGCACTACTGATCATCGGGAAAGAAAACGTAGTAACATTGAGAGTCTTCATCGAACTCCCACTTGAGCTCATGCGCGTCTCCTGGAGCGGAGTCATCAGGCCCTGCATCTGGTGTAATAGTAATCTGTGAGCCACAGGGACTCAGCAATCTCGCACCCTCGCGATCACGACTATTTAAGCTTATAGGTATGGCAAGGTAAAAAAATATGTGGAGCTGCAGCAAGCGACTAGCAAGTATGGTGGCTAACTTATTCGCAAAAAAGAGCGAGAAGAGGAGGCAAAGCACGAGCGACAAACTAGAGAGCAACCTGCGCAAACATTACTCCAACACCGTGTCCACTTCCCGGACTCCGCCAAGAAGAGGCCATCACGGTAACACACTCGGTTGATTCATTTTAGTTAAGTTAAGGTTCAAGTTATCTACAACCGGACATTAACAAATTCCCATCTGCCCATAACCGCGGGCACGGCTTTCGAAAGTTCAAATCCCTACAGGGGATTCCCAACTTAGCCCATGACAAGCTCTCATGGTCAACGAAGGAATAGACCTCCTCCCAAGACGTTCCAAGCAGACTCAGTATCTCAGCAATTCAAGACACTTCGACAGGTTAAAACAAATCCAGCAACACCGCCCGAATGCGCCAACAAATCCCGATAGGAGCTGCACATATCTCTTTCTCAGGGCACACTCAGATGAACACTATGTACAACTAAAACCAACCCTCAAGTTGCCCCGAGGTGGCGCTGCAAGTGGCTCTATTTGGACCAACACTCAGAGGAGCACTGTCCCGGGGGGGGGGGGGTTTAAAATAAGATGACCCTCGGGCTCCGGAAACCCAGGGGAAAAAGAGGCTAGGTGGCAAATGGTAAAACCAAGGTTGGGCATTGCTGGAAAAGCTTTAATCAAGGCAAACTATCAAGGGGTTCCTATTATAACCCAACCGCTTAAGGAACGCAAAATCCGGGAACATAACACCGATATGACGGAAACTAGGGCGGCAAGAGTGGAACAAAACACTAGGCGAGAGGCCGAGCCTTCCACCCTTTACCAAGTGTATAGATGCACTAAGATAACAAGATAATATAATGATATCCCAACAAGTAAATAAAAGATGTTCCAACAAGGGACGGCCTCCAATCTTCACCTGCAACTAGCAACGCTATAAGAGGGGTTGAGCAAAGCGGTAACATAGCCAATCAACGGTTTGCTAGGACAATGGTGGGTTAGAGGTTTGACATGGCAATTTCGGAGGCTTGCAAGCAAATGGTAGGCATCGTAGCAATGACATGGCAAAGAGCGAGCAAACTAGCATAGCAAAGATAGTAGTGATTTCGAGGGTATGATCATCTTGCCTGCACAGTTGTCAGAGTTACCTGGATCCTCGAAAGCAAACTCAACGGGCTCCTCGTTAGAGAACTCGTCTCCCGGCTCTACCCAAACAAGACAAACAAGCAACAAGGATACAATCAACCACATGCAAACTCAAACAACACAATGCAAAGATGATATGCATTGCGGGATGCGATGCGGGATGCAAAATGCAAGATATGACAGGAAATGCATGAACCTGGCCTCAACTTGGAAAACCAAGTGTGCCACTGGAAAGATGAGATGAAATCTCTTGAAAACGATATAAAGAACGCCGGAATCAGAGTTACGGTTTGGAAATGGCAAGCGATTCAAAAATGACACCGGTCTGCGATTTACAGCAAGTAGGCATCTAAATGCAAAGAAATGAACATGCTACAGCACCCAAACATGACAACAAAATACATGGCAGGGATTCACACAAGATGCTTAACAAAAGTCTAGCACTGAGCTACGGACAAATCATCCATTAACAGGTTCAAACAAGCATGACAAAAATGCAAATGACAAACAGATATCAGACTTAGTGAAATTAACACTTGTCTGGAATTTCAGATCAAGTAGCCCGCTTCGGAGCAACAAAACTACATGCTACAGGATCTGAACATGGCAAAGTAAAGCATGGCATGGAGCTACTCAAAGAGCTTAACAAAAGTCCCTTAGTGACCTTGAGCCAAAAGGGATCAGAAAATACAATTGCAAGCATGTGAACATAGCAAAAACATAATCAGTTTTCATACTTGGAGAAAAATTGACACATGCTGAAATATAACTCAAGTAGGCATGTTTACGGGCTCGATGCGCTCACTACGGTGCAAGTCATGGAAAGACAAGCATACATCTATCAAGAGGGCACAAAATTCAAGCTAGAAATGGCAAGAACAATAGCATAGCATGCACGGATCAACTACAACATCACCGGCAAAATTGCAAACAAGTTGACAATCTGCCCAGATTCACAAAGTAGCAAAACTAGAGCTCGATTGACTCAAGCTAGGGTGCTCCATAATTTCAAACAAAGAGATGGATGGATATAGCACTACAATATTAACAAAACATCCTTACTGACCATCCTCAAAAGAGGCACGGATCACTAAGAAACAACAAGAACATATGGCATCATGAGATAAACAGCTCCAGGACTTAGTGAAATTACTAAGTCCCTGAAAACAGAATTAGCAAGTGCACCACTTTGCAAGCTTGCACAAGTCACCACACACATCCTAAAAATACATGGTTTGCACCTCTGGAGAGATGACAAAACCCTTAACAAAACATATGTAGAGCACATGGGCATATCATGCACACAAAAATCATGGCAAAAAAGACAAATATGCAAATGGAGTAGCAGATCTGACAATTATCTCAAGTAGCCCTCTTCTAACAGCATTTCGAGCATCAAGACGAACTCAAATGAAAATTATGCAATGGAATGAAATGATGTACTCTCTGAGGTGAACATTTTGATATGCTATATGCATTAATCGGAGCTACGGATGCAAAGTTACGGAGCCGTGAACATGAGCACTTGAACTGAAAATTTCGGGACTTAGACAAAAAAATATCACCCTAGGGTTACTGTTCACCGGATCTAGATCTGCACGCAAAACGAGGATAGACGGAGCTCTCGCCGGAGCTCACTGTAGCAGGCCGGGCCGGCGGGTGAGGAGGTGGCCGGAGCGGGGCGGTGGCCGGACACGGCGGCCGGGGCGGCGAACGGTGGAGGTTGGGGCGGCGCCGGCTCGGGGAGGCAAGGGCGAGGCGGCGGCCGTCGAGGCGCGTCGCGGCGGAGGTCGGGGCGGCGCTCGCCGGCGAGCTGGGCGGCTCGGGCGGCGCGGCAGGAGGAGGAGGCGGCGCGGCGGAGGTCGACGGGAGAGGAGGCGGGGCCCGGGCGCGCGCGGGGAGGGCCGGCCTTGGGCCCGAGCGGGCCTCGGCGGGAGTGGCGGCGGCGATGTGGGCACGCGCCACGTGGCGGTACGGGACTGGCCCGGGGGGGGGGTGGCGGACGTGTCCGGTTAGGCGGCGGACATGTCCGTCGGCGGCGGGGAGATTTTTTTAGGGTTAGGGGTGGGAAGATCCGCGAATTTGGAATGGGGGGTGTATATATAGGTATAGGGGGAGCTAGGAGAGTCCAAATGAGGTGCGTTTTTCGGCCACGCGATCATGATCGAACGATCTAGATGATGGAGCAGAGTTAGGTGGGTTTTGGGCCAAATTGGAGGGGTGTTGGGCTGCAACACACATGAGGCCTTTTCGGTCCCTCGGTTAACCGTTGGAGTATCAAACGATGTCCAAATGATACGAAACTTGACAGGCGGTCTACCGGTAGTAAACCAAGGCCGCTTGGCAAGTCTCGGTCCAATCCGGAAATGTTTAATCCCCACACATGAAAGAAAGCTAGAAATGACCACCAGAGGAGAACGAAACGCCGGAATGCAAAACGAACAACGGGGAAAATGCTCGAATGCATGAGACGAACACGTATGCAAATGCAATGCACATGATGACATGATATGATATGCATGACAACGACAACAACACACGGAGACAAAACCCAAACCCGAGGAAATAAATATAACTTAACGCCGGAAACGGCAAGAGTTGGAGTACAAATAGGGAAAGTTATATCCGGGGTGTTACACCCACTGACACAAGAATAGACCCCCTGAGGTAATTCTTCCTCTGTACTAGTTCATCCTCAGCCCACCGTGAGGCTAATCCACCACAAAGCAGGAGTAGGGTCTTACACCGCAAGGTGGGCGAACCTGGGTAAACTGCCTTGTCTATCTCCTTTCCTGTTCATCGAGCTGGGCCGTGGGGGCATCGAGTCGGTAGGCCAGGGAGATTGAATTCTTCGCACGCACCCTAGAGCTCGAATCTTTCTTGGGTCTGTGGAGCCCCGAATCCGACATTTTGCGTGCTAGGTAGGGGTGCGTTGGAGCCTCTCTTCCACCGGCCGACGCGCCACCGTTCCGTCGTCCACATGGTCAACGCTCGTCGAGTTCATGCTGAGCGTCGAGCTTCCCTCGCCGCCCGCGTCGCCCAGACAGCACCCGCGGGCAGCGGCACCCCCCGTCGTTCCCCATCGCCTGCGGCAAACGCTGCCACTCGCCCCATGGCCCACGAGTAGTAGGCTTCGTCGCTGTAGCCTTCTGTGCGGCGTGATGGATGCATCGCCACTCCATCGCTGACTCCGGCGGCTGCTTTGTCTTCCCATGCTCATTACAGGCCGGTGAACGCACAGGCTACGTTGCTCATGGCTTACGAGTTTCTGCGCTATCACCCGACCGATGACCTCTACAGGACTGGCTGGACTGCATCGTCGAGCTTGTCAGTGCCGCTGGGGAGGCCCCTGAGCCATCTCACTTGCTGCCTCCCCCGCCGCCTCTTGCGGGTGACGTGGCCCATGGTGCACCTCCTCCACCTCCCAGGCAAGATGCCATCCTTGAGCCAAGGTGTGAGGCCCCTCGGCGCAACCCGCCGCGCAGGGCACCGACGCGAGACGAAGAAAGCTGCCATGTGGTGCAGCGGCCTCAAGGAGAGGCGTGTGCGCTCCCAGCACCGCCATGTCAAGACCGCGTGCTGCCCGAGGCGGCATTGTGTGAGCACCAAAACTAGGCTCCCCCTCTACGGCGTGCTCCCGTGAGTGCGGCGGGCTGCCGCACGTTCACCCGGAGCCGCACCGCGTCGTCTAGCCTGGGAAGTTCAAGCCAGACCCGCCTCCAAGCTATGACGACACCCTCGACCCTATCGAGTTCCTCCAGCTCTATGAGCTGAGCAACGAGGCGGCCAATGGCGACGAGAAGGTCATGGGGAACTGGTTTCCCATGGCCCTCAAGGATGGCGCGCGCTCATGGCTCGTGAACCTCCCCGCTGGATCGATCTCCCCCTGGGACAAAATGAGGGAGCGCTTCATTGCCAACTTCTAGGGCACTCGCGACTGCGCCCCTGCTACGGGTGACCTGCGGCGCATCAAGCAGTAGCCAGGGGAGACCTTGCACAAATACATCCAACGCTTCACCAACGTTTGCCCCCAAGGTGTCAGATGAGGCCATCATTTTCGGCATTCACTGATGGCGTCCAGGATGTCAAGATGAAGGAAGAGCTCGCCGTACATGAGGACATGTGCTCAGCTCTGAAGATGTTCAACATGGCAACCAGATGCGCGAGGGCCAAGGAAGGTTGCCTCTCCCTCCTTGAGCTCCCGAAGGCCGATACAGAAGATAAGAAAGCCAAAGCCAAGGACGTAAAGCGCAAGGGCCCAGCTGTGCTCATGGCCGAACCTGAGATGAAGTGCGGCTGTGACCACCCGGAGTCTTCCAAGGGCAGCCGCCCGTTCTGCGTCTTCCACAACATGCACAACCATAACACTAATGACTGCCAAGAGCTCAGGGCCATCTGAGATGGGCGCCTTGGTCAATGCCCCGAGCGCAACGACCGCGACTATGGCTGTGGAGGAGGCTGAGGGGGGGGGGATGCTGGGTCAACCGCAACCCCCGCCAGAATTGGAGAGATCAGCCTTGTGAGGATCGCTGGCAGGGCAGCCTCGCGAGGACTGTCCTCAGGGCAATGCCAGCCTTCCTACGCTGCCGCCACCACCAAGGAGGAATGATGACCACCACCAAGATGATGGGGCCGGGGGCTTCCAAGAGGCTCGTGCCATTGCTTGCATCCTAGGCGGCACTCAGGCCCCCGCCTCCCATATCATATTCAAGCAGTTCGCTCGCGAGGTGAATGCGGCCCTCCCCAAGCTCGAGGCGTCGCGTCTGCTCAGGTGGTCCAAGTACGCCATCACCTTCGACTCTGTTGACCAGCTCAGGTGCGTGGCCACTACTGGCGCGCTCCCGATGCTCTGCTCACCCACTATCAGCAATGTCCTCGTCACCAAGACACTTATCGATGGTGGCACGGGGCTCAATGTCCTCTCTGTCAAGACGTTCGACACGCTCCAGGTGCCATACGACCAGATCCAACCTACCAAGCCCTTCTCAGGGGTGACCAACGGATCTACCGTCCCCATAGGGCAGATCGCATGCCCGTCACCTTCGACAACTACCACACTAAGCTCATCAACTTTGACGTCGCCCACATTCGCCTCTCGTACAACTCCATCCTTGGATATCCAGCTCTGGCCAAGTTCATGGCCGCAACTCACCACGACTACAATGTCCTCAAGATGCCAGGGAGCGGCGACGTCATCACGGTCGCCTGCGATGAAAAGGATGCGGTGTGCTCCCTCGAGTGTACCTACCAGGCTGCGGCGGTCGAGAACCCGGATGACGAAGGCGCCATCTACCCCCCTGAGGTCATCCTCAAGAAGAAGAAGAAGCAGTTGCTCCGCCGAGGATCTTAGGAGGATGGGACATCTGACGATCGTGCCTCTGGCCTCGCGCCCACTGATGGGGCACCTTCCCCTCTCACATAGGAAGGCGCGCCCGGTGCCCCTCTCTGGTTGGGCTCGGGGGCTCTCCTCTGGAGGGCCTCCAAGCTGGCCAGCATTGCAAGGGAGGCGTTCGGGCACCATGTCGAAGTGTGCTTCAACGTGCGCTTCCGCGAAAAGAACACAGGGCGCCAAGCGCTCAAGTGTTCATCACCATGGCAATCGAGGAGCTTCAGGAAGTGAGAGCCATGTGGGGCGGGCGTCACCTCGCTCCACCCAGCGCAACTCCCTCCCCTGGCAAGGGCAGCGAGCTATGCGCCTGCATCAACATCCCAGGGCTCAATAGAGCCGCGTTTCAGGAGCTCTCCCGGCCATCCCACATTGGCCGGTGCGAGCCCCCCCCCCCCGCACAACAATGTGCACATGCCTTTCAGTCTGCCGAGCGCGGCTGCTGTGCACCAGCGCCATGTGCGGGCCGTCCTAGAGGCTCACCAGGCCAGGTGCAAGGCGGTCCATATGGAGGAGGTGCCTGACCCTCGCGAGTCCCCCGGGCCTCCGAAGCCTCACGAGGCTGAGGAGCCGGATGACTCATGAGGAACAGCTTGTGCGGCACGCGTGTTTAGCTACTCCAAGACTTCTTCAGCAACGGTGCCCGTGACACTTTTTGGTTTGCTCAGTTGGGGGCGCCCCTCGGGCTGCATTATCCCCAAGCCGTGTGGGTCCGTCCCTGTGGCATGTATCATTTATCACATATATCAGAACTGGCCTTACCCTTTCATGAGTTGCCTTATGTCATCACCTGCATGTCCAGCGCTTCGCCGCCATGAATGTCATACGCCCTTGCGAACCTACCCGCGGCCAAAACGTTTTTGCCACTCTAGAATTTGACATCTCACTTCTGCCACTCTTGGCTTTTGACAATACATCACAAATGCCATGCCATGGCAAAAATGATAATTTTTCATTTCACTTTTGCTACTATTAGCTTTTGACAATGTATGACAATTGCCACTCTGAAAATTTTGCTTTTGCCACAGAATGACAAAAGTGATACATTGTCAAAAGCTAAGAGTGGAAATAGTGATATGTCAAATTCTAGAGTGGCATAAGCAAAATTGGCAAAAGCTAGAGTGGCAAAAACAAAGTTTTCCCTCATGATTAAGGACTGGCACGACGTCTATGCTCGGGTCCGTCCCTGCTGAGCTCTGTCTCGCGGGCCAACTCTCGTGCACATCACCTCCCATGGTCCTTGGTGCTTTGTTCTCACATGAGCTAATCAAGGGCAGGTAAGTTAGGGCGCATGACCCGGTGCCTCGCTGACGCGGGAGCCATGCGCTGGTTATCTTTCTTTAGGATCTTCGCATGAGAACACTAGGCACAGCGTCTGTGCTTGGGTCCATCCTTGCAGCATCGACAAACCCAATGACTGAGCTCTGTCTGGCGGGTCGGCCCCGTTCACGTCACCTCCTTGGGTCGTTGGTGTGTGGCCTTCTCAGCGATATTCTCCGGTGTTCACTCGGCAGGTTACCTAACCATCTCGCATGATCATTTCAAATGTTCTGAACCAACATTTAGGCACAACCCGCCTTGAGGTAGGGCCTCGTGAGTCTCGCGCTGGCTCACGAGTGTCTGTACACACCTCCTTCAGTCCTGCAGTGCAAGCCACGTGCCAGGACAGGGCTGTACATGCCCCGGAGTCTCCCCTTAGAGGGGGATCCCACCCATGAACTAGTGGAAGCCCCATGCTCCGCGCTGGCGGACGACACGGTCGAGGAGCGGCTATGCCCGTGCAAGAGCGGAAGCACCATGCTCCGCGCTGGTGAATAAACAACTGAGGGAACCATATCGGCTGCAGTAACCTCAAGAGAGCCACTAGGCATGCTACTCAGCCTCACCGCACCACTTTCCCTTCAGAAGGGTCACGCGGGGGGCTGGGCACGGGGGCTATGCTCAGGTCACGCCTGGCATACACCACCTCACCATGTCCCTTTGACCCGGTCTTAGCGTGTCCCTCCCGAGCGAAAGCCCGGCAAAGAAAGGTATGGAGAGTTGTTCGTATGTCAAGGGGGACCCCTGAGCATCGCGACTCAGGGGCCTCACTGGACACATAGCCCCTCACCCCTTGGTCTCGTCCTGGTGATCCGGACACCCCAACGGTGGTTGAGGTATGCGCGGGGCCAGGTCCTGGCGACGAAGAACGCTAAAAACGACACTCATGTTTCCATCCTGAGGGTTGTTCGTACGTCAAGGGGGACCCCTGATGATGTAGGGTGGAACCCTCGATGGCCGATCTTTCACGAAAGGAGCGGATCCCAATGAAGAACATGAAGAACACAAGGGGAAACACAGAAAGAAGAAAAGAGGAAACACTCAAATCAATAAGATATGGGCACACATATGCTAGATCCTCAAACACATAAGAGATACATGATCCACGGTCAACTAAGGATGATACAAGTAGCACGTTCTTCTCCGTGAGGAGGTCTTGAGGTTATTCCCGTGAAGGGGTCTTGAATCCGCTTGGGGGATCTTCTCCGAGGAGGCGCCATCTCCGATGAGAAGGTAACCAAGTGGATGAGCAAAGCTCTCAGACAAAATGAGCCAATCCTTTGCTAACCCTAGATAGGAGGAGGAGGTCTATATATAGTCTTAGAGGTCAAAGGGGTACATGGGCTTCGGCCCGACACGAAATCAGCACACACGCATTGGACATCCAGAAGTTACCGGTTGTCCAGAGGTTCGCGAGGGTCCGGACGTCCGGTGCTCGTTAGGCATCCGTAGATTCGGCTCGGACATGCTTTGGTTGGACGTCCGGTCGGGGTTGGATGTACATGGCGTCGGTCGTCTGGTGGTCTTCGGAAATCCGGCGCTTTGGCTCGGGTGTGGTAGCGCTGGTCGTCTAGAAGGGCTCGGTCGTCCGGTGCCTGGAGTTTGTCGGACGTCCGAGATTCGCCGGTCGTCCGTTAACTGGAAGTTCGATAAGTCCTTCTTCTTGTCCATTGAGCTTGGTGTCCTCACTGTCTTGTCCGTTGGGTGTAGCTAATCCGTGGCTTTCCTCCAAGTACCTGATCACACATAGGGTTTCCGCTTGAGGTAGTAGCCATGTCTCATGCATAGAAAGTAGTACTTTGGAGAGGAGTGATTCACCTTATCTTCGATAGCCTTGGCTCGTGCTCTTGTCATTGGTCCAAGTGGTGTCGTGGGAGACATCATTAGGTCCATGGGGATGACCTTGGGATGCTCCGCATCATCTCCCCTCCCTTGAGAAAGATCCGACCTCAGATCAAATTCTTCATCACCATGGTAGGGCAAGAGGTCCTTGACATTGAAGACGTCACTCATGGAGTACTTGTCGTGCAGGAGGTCGATCTTGTAAGCATTGTTGTTGTAGCGTGCAAGCACCTTCAAGGGTCCATCCACTCGTGGTAGAAGTTTAGACTTGCATTCATTGGGGAAGCGGTCCTTGCGAAGGTTTAGCCACACAAGATCTCCAATGTTGAATACCATGGGGTGCTTGTTGATGTTGAGCTTGGCCGCAAGTCGTTGTACTTGGCGTTCGATGGTGTGCCTTGTATCTTCATGCACCTTCTTGAGATGGTTCGCACATGCACTTGCATCCATATTGATGCGCTCTTGTAGTGGTAGAGGAAGAATGTCCAATGGAGACAACGGGTTGAATCCGTAGACGACCTCAAAAGGGGACTTGCCGGTAGTTGAGTGTCTTGTTTGGTTGTAGGCGTACTTGGTGATAGGTAGGTACTCCTCCCACTCCTTGATGTTTCTTCTTGATTAGCACGCGAAGTAGAGTGGAGAGTGTGCGGTTGGCCACCTCTGTTTGGCCGTCGGCTTGTGGATGGTAAGCCGTGGAAAAGAGTAGCTTGATTTCGAGCTTGGCACATAGGGTCTTCCAAAAGTAACTCAAGAACTTGACGTCGCGGTCCGAGACAATCACCTTTGGCACTCCTTGTAGGCGGAGGATTTCCCTACAAAAGAGATTGGCAACCTGTGAAGCATCGTCTATCTTGTTGCAAGGAATAAAATGAGGCATCTTGGAGAAACGGTCCACAACAACAAAGACGAAATCCTTTTCATTTCTAGTCCTAGGCAAATCAAGCACAAAATCCATGCTAATATCTTCCCATGGTTGGTATGGTATTGGAAGAGGCCTATAGAGACCATGGGATTGAGCTTTAGACTTAGCTTTGTGACATGTAGAGCATCGGTTGGTGAAGTGGTTGACGTCGCAAAACATCTTGGGCCAATAATATTTCTTGGAGAGCATAGCAAAAGTCTTGTCACGTCCAAAATGTCCCATTCGTCCTCCTCCATGAGATTCTTGCAAAAGCAACAAACGAAGAGAAGACTCAAGGATGCATAGTTTGTTAGCTCTCATAAGATAACCATCTTTGATGTAATAGCATTCCTGAGATGTATGCGTCAAACATTTGGCATAAGGAATAGCAAAAGTAGGATCATGCGCATACAAGTCTTTAATGTGCTCAAAGCCAATGACATCCAATTCAAGTTGAGTAACAAGCATGCATATGCGGGAAAGAGCGTCTGCTACAACATTTTCCTTACCTTTAATGTACTTGATGACATAAGGAAAAGACACAATGAATTCACTCCATTTAGCATGATGCTTGTTCAACTTAGTTTGACCCTTAAGGTATTTAAGCATTTCATGATCGGTATGTATGATAAATTCATGAGGGCGAAGATAATGTTCCCATTCATGCAAAACTCGCACTAAAGCATATAACTCTTTATCATAGATGGGGTAATTGAGTTGCGCTCCAGAAAGTTTCTCACTAAAGTAAGCTATGGGGCGCTTCTCTTGCGTTAACACTCCTCCTATGCCATTACCACTAGCATCGCAATGAATCTCAAAGGGTTTGCCAAAGTTGGGTAATGCAAGCACGAGAGCATGAGTAAGCAAATTCTTAAGCTCATTGAATGCAGTATCTTGAGATGGTCCCCAAACAAAGGGTGCATTCTTCTTGCTCAAAGCATGCAAAGGTGAAGCAATGGTGCTAAAGTCTTTCACAAATCTATGGTAGAAACCGGCTAAACCAAGGAAGCTACGCACTTGTTGCAAGTTGGTTGGTTGTGGCCAGGTTTTAATAGCATTAATCTTAGATTCATCAACATGAACACCCTTATAAGATACTACAAAACCCAAGAAAACAAGCTTATCAATGCCAAAGAGGCATTTTTCCATATTAGCATAGAGACGCTCTTTTCGAAGAGTTTGTAGCACTGTGTGAAGGTGGGTGACATGCTTTTTGAGAGATTTGCTAAACACAAGGATATCGTCGAAGTAAACAACAACAAATTCACCAATATAAGGGCGAAACACATAATTCATAAGACGCATGAAAGTACCGGGTGCTTCCGATAAACCCATAGGCATAACTAAGCACTCATACAAACCAAACTTTGTTTTGAAAGCGGTTTTCCATTCATCACCCTCTTGTATGTGTATTTGATAGTAACCACTTTTAAGATCAATTTTTGATATAACAGTGGCACCGCTAAGCTCATCTAGCATATCATCAAGGCGTGGAATGGCGTACCTATATCGAATGGTGATAGCATTGATATGTCTACAATCGGAACACATGCGGAAGCTATCGTCTCTTTTTGGCACAAGAATGACCAGAACAGCACAAGGACTCAAACTTTCACGCACATGTCCATGGTCTATGAGATGTTTTACTTGCCTTTTTATTTCTTTGGTTTCTTCGGGGTTGACGCGGTAGGGGAACTTGTTTGGAAGGGGAGGTAGGGGATGAGGTCGATTCGGTGCTCAATGCCTCATGGTGGAGGTAGACCCGGAGGTAGCTCATCGAGGAAAACATCTTGGAATTCCTGCAAAAGAGAAGACAACACTAAAGGTAAAGTGTGAGAGGTGTTAGCTTTTGGTGCCTTGTCCTTGCACAAAAGGACATAGTGTAGGACACTTGATGGGTTCTCACACACTTCTCTTATCTCACTTTTGGTGGCAAAAGGAACTAAGTTCTTCTTTTCGCTCATCGTGGAGGCACTCGATTCGGGCTTGTGGCGCTCACTCTCTTTTTGGTGGGTCGCTCTCTCACTATTCTCTCCATGATGGGTGGCTTGCTTGTCGGTGATCACTTGGCTTGGAGACATAGGGCGAAGTACGTACTCCTTTCCTTTCATCTTGAAGATATAGTGGTTCGTTCGGCCGTTATGGATGACACCTATATCAAATTGCCATGGTCGTCCAAGAAGAAGGTGGCAAACGGTCATTGGAATGACATCACACTCCAAAGTGTCTTCATAAGCTCTGATTTTGAAGGAGACTTGCACTCTATGCTCGACTTGGATGGTGCCGGAGTCGCTTAGCCATTGAACTTTGTAAGGATGTGGGTGCTTCGTCTTGGGCAATTGGAGCTTGGAGCAAAGTTCCTCACTTGCTAAGTTATGGCAACTCCCTCCATCGATGATGACCTTGATGGACTTTCCATTGATGCCGGCCTTGGTATGAAAGATATGGCATCTTTGGTCTTCTTGTTGATGGTGAAGAGTCAAGACCTTGGAGACAACGAGAGCGGGGCTTGAATCTTCATCACAAAAGACTTGTTCTTCTTCATCTTCGTTCACTTGCCGGTGCATTGCCAGTTGCTCAAGGGCTTCCATTTCTCCTTCACTCATGGAATCGTATGTACCATCGTCCTTGAGGATCATGGTTCGCTTGTTTGTGCACTCAAAGGACTTGTGGCCTCGGCCTCCGCATGTGAAGCATTTGAAGGAACTTGTCTTGATGGTCTCATCGGTTGGGGTAGATGAGGATGAATCTCTTGGCTTGAAGTTGCTTGTAGTAGGATGATGACTTGGAGTTGTCGAAGTTTTATTATAACTCGACTTATCATTGTTACTTGTAGAAGGCTTGGTTGATGTAGAAGGTGTTGGAGTCGTTGAAGCTTGGGTGTTGGAGAAACCATAGGACTTGGATGAGAACTTGGCATACTTGAAGTCATCTTGCACTTGACGTTCCACTTTGGTAGCTTGATGCACTAGCTCGATGAGTTTCGAGTGTGGTTGGAAGTCGGCGATCTTCTTGATAGGATGATTGAGTCCATTCAAGAAACGTGCCATAGTTTGCTCATCATCTTCTGTGACATTGGCTCGTATCATTGCAATCTCCATTTCCTTGTAGTATTCTTCAACGCTCTTGGTTCCTTGCTTGAGTAGTTGGAGTTTCTTGAAGAGGCCGTGGTTGTAGTAGGTTGGCACGAAGCATCCTCTCATGACATCCTTCATTTGCGCCCAAGTAGTGATGGGTGGTTCACCTCTTGCCTCTCGACGCTCAATGACTTGTTCCCACCAAATGAGGACATAGTCTTGGAACTCAAGGGATGCCATCGCGATCTTCTTCTCTTTTTCATAGTTGTGCAAACGGAAGATTTTGTCGACCTTCAATGCCCATCAAAGGTACTCTTCGGGATCATTGCTTCCATTGAACTTGGGCATGGTGAACTTTAGCTTTCCATAGCGTTGCTCTTCATTGTGTTGGGATCGGGGATGATAATGTCATTGACGAGGAGGGCCGCCTCTCGCAACTTGTTCTTGTTGGACTAGTTGTTCTTGGCGAGGTTGTGGACGAGCTTGAGGAACTTGACTATGCACACGTGATTGGTAGTTCCTATCTTGAACTTCTTCGTGAAGCGCTTCTTCTTGTTCGTGCCTATGGCGGTTGCGTTGGGCCACGACGTGATTTGTGTCGTAGAGTGCACGTTGCACCTCAAGTGCTCGAGCTTCACGTAGTTGTTGTTCTTGGCGTTGTGCCTCGGCATCTTGTGCATCTTGGTGTAGACACGCTTGCTCTTCCTCTTCTCGTTGGTGTTGTTGTTGTCGTTCTTGTGCTTGATTGAGAGTTGCTTGGTTTTGACGATGTTGATGTTCTTGCGCACGAGCTTGCTCTTGATAGTCGTTGTCGTGTAGAGGATTGCGGTTTGCTTGACGATCTTGGCGCGCGACGCGATGTAGAGTGTTCGATGTCGATGTACTTGAGCCGGATATGGTGTAGTCAGAGTGTCGACTTGAGCGGCTCCGTCTTGATGAGGACGAAGCGGAAGAAGACCGGTTGAGTAACAAGCACGAAAGTCTTCCATTCTTGCGTCATTCTCTTGCTTGTGGTCATCGAGCTTGTTGTCGAAGTAATCTCTTGTACATTGCTCGGAAAGTCGCAAGTCGGTGGCGAGGTTATCGATGCGTTCACTCATTGCTTGTTGCTCTTGATGCAAAGCTCGTTGTGCACCAAAGAGGTGGCTCTTTGTGAAGTAGGAAAACATGTCGTCGTCTTGCTCGATGAAGAGTGGGTTGGTAAAAGTACTTGGCCTATTGCTACTTCTTGAGCATGCATTGGTATTCCCTTGAAGAGGAAAGGGTGACGCAGCAAAGTAGCATAAGTATTTCCCTCAGTTTTTGAGAACCAATGTATCAATCCAGTATGAGACTACATGCAAGTCGCCTAGTACCTACACAAACAATCAAGAACCTCGCAACCAACGCGATAAAGGGGTTGTAAATCCCTTCACGGCCACTTACGGAAGTGAGATCTGATAAAGATAATAAGATAAATATTTTGGGTATTTTTGTTGTATAGATTGGAAAATAAATAGTAAACTAGAATTATAGATCGGAAACTATATGATGTAAAGTAGACCCGGGGGCCATAGGTTTCACTAGTGTCTTCTCTCAAGATAGCATATATTACAGTCGGTGAACAAATTACTGCCAAGAAATTGATAGAAAAGCGCATAGTTATGAGAATATCTAGGCATGATCATGAACACAGGCATCACATCCGTGTCAAGTAGACCGAAATGATTCTGCATCTACTACTATTACTCCACACATTGATCGCTATCCATCATGAATCTTGAGTATTAAGTTCATAAGAACAGAGTTACACTTTAGGCAAGATGACATGATGTAGAGGGATAAACTCAAGCAATATGATATAAACCCCATCTTTTTATCCCCGATGGCAACAATACAATACGTGTCGGTTCCCTTTCTGTCACTGGGATCGAGCACCGCAAGATTGAACCCAAAGCTAAGCACTTCTCCCATTGGAAGAAAGATCAATATAGTAGGCCAAACCGAACTGATAATACGAAGAGACTTGCAAAGATATCAAATCATGCATATAAGAATTCAGAGAAGAATCAAATATTGTTCATAGATAATCTTGATCATAAACCCACAATTCATCGGATCTCGACAAACACACCGCAAAAAGTATTACATCGAATAGATCTCCAAGAACATCGAGGAGAACTTTGTATTGAGAACCAAAGAGAGAGAAGAAGCCATCTAGCTAATAACTATGGACACGAAGGTCTGTGGTAAACTACTCACACATCATCGGAGAGGTTATGGTCTTGATGTAGAAGCCCTTCGTGATCGAATCCCCCTCTGGCAGATCACCGGAAAAGGGCCCAAGATGGGATCTCGCGGGTACAGAAGGTTGTGGCGGTAAAAGTGGTTTCGTGGCTTCCCTGGATGTTTTAAGGGTATAAGAGTATATATAGGCGAAAAAAGTAGGTCGGTGGAGCTACGAGGGGCCCACGAGGGTGGGGGCGCGCCTACCCCCTGGGCGCACCTCCCTACCTCGTGGCCGCGTCGTTGCTTCCTTGACCTCCACTCCAAGTCTCCTAGATTGCGTTTGTTCCAAAAAAGATCCTCGTGAAGGTTTCGTTCCGTTTGGATTCCGTTTGATATTCCTTTTCTGCGAAACACTAAAATAGGCAAAAAACAACAATTGGCACTGGGCCTCTGGTTAATAGGTTAGTCCCAAAAATAATATAAAAGTGCATATTAAAGCCCATTAAACATCCAAAACAGATAATATAATAGCATGGAACAATCAAAAATTATAGATACGTTGGGGACGTATCAGCATGCCCAAGCTTAATTCCTGCTCGTCCTTGAGTAGGTAAATGATTAGAATTTTTGATGTGGAATGCTACCTAACATAATTTTCAATGTAATCTTATTTATTGTGGCATGAATGTTCAGATCCGAAAGATTCAAAACAGAAATTTAATATTGACATAAAAATAATAGTACTTCAAGCATACTAACCAAGCAATCATGTGTTCTCAAAATAACATGGCCAAAGAAAGTTATCCCTACAAAATCGAATGGTCTGGCTATGCTCTATCTTCATCACACAAAATATTTAAATCATGCACAACCCCGATGACAAGCCAAGCAATAGTTTCATACTTTTGATGTTCTCAAACTTTTTCAACTTTCATGCAATACATGAGCGTGAGCCATGGATATAGCACTATAGGTGGAATAGAATGGTGGTTGTGGAGAAGACAAAAAGGAGAAGATAGTCTCACGTCAACTAGGCGTATCAACGGGCTATGGAGATTCCCATCAATAGATATCAATGTGAGTGAGTAGGGATTGCCATGCAACGGATGCACTAGAGCTATAAGTGTATGAAAGCTCATCAAAAGAAACTAAGTGGGTGTGCATACAACTTGCTTGCTCACGAAGACCTAGGGAAATTTGAGGAAGCTCATCATTGGAATATACAAGCCAAGTTCTATAATGAAAAATTCCCACTAGTATATGAAAGTGACAAAATAAGAGACTCTCTATCGTGAAGATCATAGTGCTACTTTGAAGCACAAGTGTGGAAAAAGGATAGTAATATTGTCCCTTCTCTCTTTTTCTCTCATTTTTTATTTGGGCCTTCTTTTTTATGGCCTCTTTTTTCTTTTCTTTTTATTTTGTGTCCGCTGTCTCATCCCGACTTGTGGGGGAATCATAGTCTCCATCATCCTTTCGTCACATGGGACAATTCTCTAATAATAAAAATCATCACACTTTTATTTACTTACAACTCAAGAATTACGACTCGATACTTAGAACAAAATATGACTCTATGTGAATGCCTCCGGCGGTATACCGGGATGTGCAATGAATCAAGAGTGACATGTATGAAAGAATTATGAAGGTGGCTTTGCCACAAATACGATGTCAACTACATGATCATCCGAAGCAATATGACAATGATGGAGCATGTCATAATAAACGAAACGGTGGAAAGTTGCATGGCAATATATCTTAGAATGGCTATGGAAATGCCATAATAGGTAGGTATGGTGGCTTTTTTGAGGAAGGTATATGGTGGGTGTATGATACTAGCGAAAGGTGCGCGGTATTAGAGAGGCTAGCAATGGTGGAAGGGTGAGAGTGCGTATAATCCATGGACTCAACATTGGTCATAAAGAACTCACATACTTATTGCAAAAATCTATTAGTTATCGAAACTAAGTACTACGCGCATGCTCCTAGGGGGATAGATTGGTAGGAAAAGACCATCGCTCACCCCCGACCGCCACTCATAAGGAAGACAATCAATAAATAAATCATGCTCCGACTTCATCACATAACGGTTCACCTTACGTGCATGCTACGAGTATCACAAAATTTAACACAAGTATCTCTCAAATCCACAACTACTCAACTAGCATGACTCTAATATCATCATCTTCATACCTGAAAACAATCATAAGGAATCAAACTTCTCATGGTATTCAATGCACTCTATATGGAAGTTTTTATTATACCCATCTTGGATGCCCATCATATTAGGACTAATTTTATAGCAAAAGCAAATTAACATGCTGTTCTAAAAGACTCTCAAAATAATATAAGTGAAGCATGAGAGATCAATAATTTCTATAAAATAAAACCACCACCGTGCTCTAAAAAGATATAAGTGAAGCACTAGAGCAAAATTATCTAGCTCAAAAGATATAAGCGAAGCACACAGAGTATTCTAATAAATTCCAATTCATGTGTGTCTCTCCCAAAGGTGTGTACCGCAATTATGATTGTGGTAAACTATGAAGCAAAGGCTCGAATCATACAAGACGCTCCAAGCAAAACACATATCATGTCGTGAATAAAAATATAGCCTCAAGTAAAGTTACCGATAGATGAAGATGAAAGAGGGGATGCCTTCCGGGGCATCCCCAAGCTTAGGCTTTTGGTTGTACTTGAATTTTACCTTGATGTGCCTTGGTCATCGCCAAGCTTAGGCTCTTGCCACTCCTTGTTCCAAAATCCATCAAATATTTACCCAAAAACTTGAAAACCTCACAACACAAATCTCAACAGAAAATCTCATGAGCTCTGTTAGTATAAGAAAGCAAACCACCACTTCATAGTACTGTAATCAACTCATTCTTTATTTATATTGGTGTTAACACTACTGTATTACAACTTCTCTATGGTTCATACCCCCTGATACTAGCGATAGATTCATCAAAATAAGCAAACAACACATGAAAAACAGAATCTGTCAAAAACAGAACAGTCTATAGCAATTTGTAGGTTTTGAATACTTATGTAACTCCAAAAGTCCTAAAAAATTAGGACGTCCTAAAAAATTTCATATAGATCTACTTCAGTTGGAATTGGTATTCTATCGCTCTCTGGTAAAAAATGAAAATTATTCTCGTGAGCGCATACTTTCTGTTTTTTACAGCAAGATCAAATAATAATCATCCAATAAGATCCTAAAGGCTTTACTTGGCACAAACACTAATTAAAACATAAAAAACACAATAATAACAGAGGATAGATTATTTATTTATTACTAAAGAAGAACGAAAATAAAATTGGGTTGCCTCCCAACAAGCGCTATCGTTTAACGCCCTAGCTAGGCATAAAAACAAGAATATATCTAGGTATTGTCATCTTTGGTATGCAATCCATATGTGGATCTCATAATATATTCATAAGGTAATTTAATTTCCTTATAGGAAAGTGTTCCATGCCTTTACTTAACGGAAATTGGAATCTAATATTTCCTTCTTTCATGTCAATAATTGCACCAATCGTTCTAAGGAAAGGTCTACCAAGAATAATAGGACATGTAGGATTGCAATCTATATCAAGAACGATGAAATCTACGGGCACATAATTCCTATTTGAAACAATAAGAACATCATTAATCCTTCCCATAGGTTTATTAATGGTGGAATCCGCAAGGTGCAAATTTAAAGAACAATCATCAAATTCACGGAAACCTAACACGTCACACAAAGTTTTTGGAATCGTGGAAACACTAGCACCCAAATCACATAAGGCATAGCATTCATGATCTTTAATCTTAATTTTAATAGTAGGTTCCCACTCATCATAAAGTTTTGTAGGGATAGAAACTTCTAGTTCAAGCATTTCTTCATAAGATTGCATTAAAGCATCAACGATATGTTTAGTAAATGCTTTGTTTTCATCATAAGCATGGGGAGAATTTAACACGGATTGCAACAAGGAAATACAATCTATCGAAGAGCAATTATCATAATTTTAAATTCCTTGAATACAAAATAGTGGGTTCATTGCTATGTAAAGTTTTGACCTCTTCAATCCCACTTTTATCAATTTTTGCATCAAGATCTAGAAACTCCAAATCATTGGGATGCCTTTTAACTAAAGTTGACTCATCTCCAGTCCCATCTTTATCAAGATTCATATTGGAAAACAAAGATTTAATAGGATATGCATAAATCACTTCTAGATCTTCATCATCATTATCATGAAAACTAGAAGAACGCGCTTTCACAAAGCAGTCTTTTTTAGCACGTATCCTGGCGGTTCTTTATTTGCACTCATCAATGGAAATTCTCATGGCTTTGAGAGACTCATTGATGTCATGCTTAGGTGGGATAGATCTAAGTTTCAAAGAATCAACATCAAGAGAAACTCTATCCACGTTCCTAGTCAACTCATCAATTTTAAGCAAATTTTTTTCAATCAAAGCATTGAAATACTTTTGCGAATTCATAACACTAGTCTCAAAATCAGAGAGCATCTTATTAAAATTTCCATAAGAGTCGTTGTAGGAATTACCATAATTATTAGAGGAATTACTAGGAAATGTCCTAGAATTGAAATTTCCTCTATATGCGTTGTTACCAAAATTGTTTCTACCAACAAAATTCACATCCATATATTCATTATTATTCTCAATCAAAGCGGACAAAGGCATATCATTAGGATCAGAAGAAACACTCTTATTAGCAAACAATTTCATAAGTTCATCCATCTTTTAACTCAAAAAATTAATCTCTTCAATAGCATGGACTTTTTTACTAGTGGATCTTTCGGTGTGCCATTGAGAATAATTAACCATAATATTGTCTAGGAGTTTAGTAGCTTCTCCTAAAGTGATTTCCATAAAAGTGCCTCCCGCGGCCGAATCTAAAAGATTTCTAGATGCAAAATTCAATCCGGCATAATTTTTTTGTATAATCATCCATGAATTCAAACCATGTGTAGGACAATTGTGTATCATTAATCTCATCCTCTCCCAAGCTTGTGCAACATGCTCATGCTCAAGTTGCTTAAAATTCATAATATCGTTTCTAAGAGACATGATCTTAGCGGGAGGAAAATACTTAGAAATAAAAGCATTTTTGCACTTATTCTATGAATCAATACTATTTTTAGGCAAATAAGAGAACCAAGTTTTAGCATGATCTCTAAGCGAAAACAGAAATAGCTTCAATTTAACAATATCATTATCGACATCTTTCTTCTTTTGCATATCACACAAATCAACGAAGTTGTTTAGATGGGTAGCGGCATCTTCACTAGGAAGGCCAGAAAATTGATCTTTCATAACAAGATTCAACAAGGCGGTATTGATTTCACAAGATTCAGCATCAGTAGTAGGAGCAATCAGAGTAGTAATAAAATCATTATTGTTGGTATTGGAAAAGTCACATAATTTAGTATTATCTTGAGCCATCGTGACAAACAATCAATCCAACACACAAGCAAACAAGAGGCAAGCGAAAAGAGACGAACGGAAAAAGGGCGAATAAAACAGTAAAGGTGAAGTGGGGGAGAGGAAAAACAGAGGCAAATGGCAAATAATGTAATGCGAGGGATAAGAGTTTGTGATGGGTACTTGGTATGTCTTGACTTGAGCGTAGATCTCCCCGGCAACGACGCCAAAAATTCTTCTTGCTACCTCTTGAGCATGCGTTGATTTTCCCTTGAAAAGGAAAGGGTGATGCAGCAAAGTAGCGTAAGTATTTCCCTTGGTTTTTGAGAACTAAGGTATCAATCTAGTAGGAGACTACACGCAAGTCGCCTAGTACCTGGACAAACAATCAAGAACCTCGCAACCAACGCGATAAAGGGGTTGTCAATCCCTTCACAGTCACTTACGAAAGTGAGATCTGATAAAGATAATAAAATAAATATTTTTGGTATTTTTGTTGTATAGATTTGAAAATAAAGATTGCAAAATAAATAGTAAACAAGAATTATAGATCGGAAACTATATGATGTAAAGTAGACCCGGGGGCCATAGGTCTCACTAGTGGCTTCTCTCAAGATATCATATATTATGGTGGGTGAACAAATTACTGCCGAGCCATTGATAGAAAAGCGCATAGATATGAGAATATCTAGGCATGATCATGAACGTAGGCATCACATCCATGTCAAGTAGACAAAAACGATTCTGCATCTACTACTATTACTCCACACATCGACCGTTATTCAGCATGCGTCTAGAGTATTAAGTTCATCAGAATAGAGTAAGGCATTAGGTAAGATGACATGATGTGGAGGGATAAACTCAAGCAATATGATATAAACCCCATCTTTTTATACTCGATGGCAACAATGCAATACGTGCCTTGCTGCCCCTGTTGTCACAGGGAAAGGACACCACAAGATTGAACCCAAAGCTAAGCACTTCTCCCATTGCAAGAAAGATCAATCTAGTAGGCCAAACTAAAATGGAAATTCAAAGAGACTTGCAAAGATATCAAATCATGCATATAAGAATTCAGAGAAGAACCAAATATTGTTCATAGATAATCTTAATCATAAACCCACAATTCATCGGATCTTGGCAAACACACCGCAAAAAGTATTACATCGAATAGATCTCCAAAAACATCGAGGAGAACTTTGTATTGAGAACCAAAGAGAGAGAAGAAGCCATCTAGCTAATAACTATGGACTTGAAGGTCTGTGGTAAACTACTCACACATAATCGGAGAGGCTATGGTGTTGATGGAGAAGCCCTCCATGATCGAATCCCCCTCTAGTAGAGCGCCGAAAAGGCCCCAAGATGGGATCTGACGGGTACAAAAGGTTGTGGCGGTGGAAAAGTGGTTTCATGGCTCCCCAGGATGTTTTCAGGGTATAAGAGTATATATAGGCGAAAGAAGTAGGTCGGTGGAGCTAAGAGGGGCCCACGAGGGTGGGGGGCACGCCTACCCCCTAGGCGCGCCTCCCTATCTCGTGGCCGCCTCGTTACTTCCTTGACCTCCACTCCAAGTCTCCTGGATTGTGTTTGTTCCAAAAAAGATCCCCGCAAAGGTTTCGTTCCGTTTGGATTCCGTTTGATATTCCTTTTCTGCGAAACACTAAAATAGGCAAAAAAAACAGCAACTGGCACTGGGCCTCCGGTTAATAGGTTAGTCCAAAAAATAATATAAAAGTGCATATTAAAGCCCATTAAACATCCAAAACAGATAATATAATAGCATGGAACAATGAAAAATTATAGATACGTTGGAGGCGTATCACCTATCCATCATTCCAAACAATTTTGTGAGTGGTAGAAGGAGAAGAACAATACCAAATGTACCTTGACCGAAGTTGAAGATGGATGAATGATCACTCCAATGTGGAACAAGCAAATAGCACAATTGGTACCAATTCTTGTCGTTTTCTCACACCTATACAAGTAAAAGCTTATGGTGGAGCTCGGTTAGGATGGTGGCACAAAATTTGATGCAATTGTTAAATGGGGTCGTGCAACCAAGGATGAGCCAAAATGTGGAATCCATGAAAATGCTCTTGTTGCACAACACTAGAGAGATGCTAGCACGATTGCACAATAGGCAGATACGAAGACTTGTGCACAACCTACTAAGCAAAAATGCAATGGTTTCTCTCCCAAGTATGCTCTATGTATTGTATTCCGATGATATGATCCAAGATGATATAGTATGACAATCTTAATGTTGTATGATGCTTTGGTTCTTGCTTAAAAGCTCTTTGCTTATCTTTCTCTTTTGCTTAAAAGCTTGGTTGGCTCTTTCTCTTTTGAGCTCTTTTCTCATGCAATGCTTCACGAACCAAGATAGCAATTGTGTATGCGATGACAACTTTGTGACACAAGAGATGATACCAAGATATGCACCAATGATATGTATGTATGGTATGGGAAGTATGATCATTAATGTGCACAAGTCACATTGCCGGCAATACTCAAAGGCTAGTCTCAATGTGTAAGCTACGCCAAAACTAAGGCTATGATGGCTATCAATGTAATGTCAAGAATGATGTATCACGATACCAAGATGAGGTTACCGTTTTTGCTTACGGTATGGTGTCAAAATGGTGAAGTGGTTGTTGTCGATGACACGTCCGTGGCGAAGATGAGCGGCGGTGATGTTGATGTCGAACCGTACCTAAATAGGAAAACACAATAGGACATGAAACCGCAACTCAAATTCTCAAAGCACTATGTGGCAAAAACGTATCGGAGTGCGAAGCAAGTAAGCAATGGTGGTTGCGGGAAATGGAGGTGGTAGTGGGATGCGTATGCGGAAGTGGGGCAGTGGCTGAAATTTTCGGGGGGGGGGGGGGGAGAAAAATTCAGTTTCATCAGGGTTTTACGGACGTTCGGGGTTTACGGTCGTCCGGATGTCGGACGTCCGGAGGCTGTCAGACATCCGGTGCCTGGGCGAAATCCGGGGACGGGATGAACAGGTAGGGTTCGTGGAGAAGAGGTCAAAATTCGTCGAATCCAGGCGACTTTGTGGATGAAAAGGGCGGAGACGAAGGGGAAAAGCTAGATCCACTCAAGGAAAAGCAAATCCGCGGATCAAATCCAACAAAATTTCATCAAACCAACAAATCAAAAAAAATTGGGGCTATTTTTGTGGGGAATTTTCGAATTAGGGACAAAATCAACAAAACAAGGCTAGAAAACACAACTGGGAGGCTCCGAAATCGTGATTACCGTCACTCTGATACCAAGATGATGTAGTGTGGAACCCTCGATGGCCGATCTTTCACTAAAGGAGCGGATCCCAATGAAGAACACGAAGAACACGAGGGGAAACACACGAAGAAGAAGAGAGGAAACACTATAATCGACAAGATATGGTCACACATATGTTATATCCTCAAACACATAAGAGATACATGATCCATGGTCAACTAAGGACGATACAAGTAGCACGTTCTTCTCCGTGAGGAGGTCTTGAGGTTCTTCCCGTGAAGGGGTCTTGAATCCTCTTGGGGGATCTTCTCCGAGGAGGCGGGATCTCCGAGGAGAAGGTAACCAAGTGGATGAGCAAAGCTCTCACACAAAATGAGCCAATCCTTTGCTAACCCTAGATAGGAGGAGGAGGAGGTCTATATATAGTCTTAGAGGTCGAAGGGGTACATGGGCTTCGGCCCAACACGAAATTAGCACACAAGCGTCGGACGTCCGGAAGTTAACGGTTGTTCGGAGGTTCACGAGGGTCTAGACGTCAGGTGCTCGTCAGGTGTCCGTAGATTCGGCTCGAACGTGCTTTGGTCGGACGTCCGGTCAGGGTCGGATGTCCTGGGTGTCGGTCGTCCGGTGGTCTTTGGAAATCCAGCGTTTTGGCTTAGGTGTGGTAGCGCCGGTTGTCCGGAGGGGGTTGGTAGTCCGGTGGTCTTCGGAAATCCGGCGTTTTGGCTCGAGTGTGGTAGCACCGATCGTGTGTAGGGGGTGGGTCGTCCGGTGCCTAGAGTTTGTTGGACGTCCAAGGTTCGCCGGTCGTCCGATGACTCGGAGTTTCGAGCAGTCCTTCTTCTTGTCCATTGATCTTGGTGTCCTCTTCATCTTGTCCATTGGGTGTAGCTGATTCGTGGCTTTCCTCCAAGTACCTTATCACACATAGGGTTTCCTCTTGAGGTAGTAGCCATGTCTCATGCATAGAAAGTGGTAGTTCGGAGAGGAGCGAGTTCACCTTATCTTCGATAGACTTGGCTTGTGCTCTTGTCATTGGTCCAAGTGGTGTCGTGGGAGACGTCGTTAGGTCCATGGGGATGACCTTGGGATGCTCCGCATCACCTGAGCATTGCGACTCAGGGGACTCACTGGTCACGTAGCCCCTCACCCCTTGGTCTCGTCCTGTTGATCCGGATGCCCCAACGGCGGCTGAGGTATGCGCGGGGCCGGCCCCTACCGACACAGAACACTAAAGCAAACGGAAAGGAAATTGTGAAATTGTAGCAAATTATTACAAAACATACTGTCTCTTAAAACTCAAAGCAGAAGTTCTCACGCCTACACGAGGTGCCGTAAATGTTGCTGGGTTAAAACGGGAGGAAGCGCCGCCTTCGAACCTCTTCTTCAGCCTTGGACGCCGTCATCGCTCGCCTAAGGGGGCTCGTCGTCGACAATGTCGCCGCCATCCTTGCCACTGGCCCCGGTCGTGGGGTCGACGCAGAGGAACTTTCGTAGTAGGGCCTCCACCTGCTTCTCCATGGCCTCGGCGGCAGCATCGCGGAGCTCAGGAGCCACAGGTTGAAGCGGGGTTCCAAGGCTGAAGCTTGGGTCCCGAAGGTGGAGGTGGCTAAAGACATGCGTCGCAGCTGAGATGAAAAGCGCATGGCTCTCCGCCTCCACCATGGCGCCCACGCCAGCGATGATACCCTCCAGCGACGCGGTGAGCTTGGGGAGTAGCCCGGCGAGGCCCTCCTCTGGACTAGCCAGCGGTTCTTCATACCCTTCCCCATAAAGGGTCTGGAGTGCCATGCGGGGCCTCAGCTCGAGGGAGATGAAGGCGTCGCGCCCCGCGGCGGCGGCCTTCTCAGTCGCGGCGAGGGACTTCTCCCTGGTCTCCAGCTAGGCCTTCTCCTCGGAGACAAGCTTGGCATGGGACGCCTGGGCCGTCTCCGTCTCCTCCTTCAGTTTCCCCAGGCGGCTTCGCTCCGTGACCTGTTCCTGAGCTGCCTGCTCCAGCTCGACATTGCGGTCGGCAAGCGCAGTCTCCCAGGCCTTGAGCTCCTTCCCCTGCTCCTCAAGCTGACGGGTGCGGGCGGCCTGCTTGTCGTGCAGGGCCTTTAGCTCGGTCTCCACCGTGCGGCAGTGCCCCTTGGTAGACGTTGCATCGGTCAGTGTTGTGTCATGAGCTCATGTGGCTTCACCGGCCGCCTTCCTGCCCTCCGCGACAGCCTAGCCCCAGCCCACCATGACGCACGAGTCAGCCTGGAGCCACCCCGAGATTAGCCCAGATACCCCATCACCACGCGCCGGTCGGCGCCTTGAAGATCAGTCCAGAGTTGGTCCAGCGTCGCGAAGGCCTCCTCCAAAGCGCCGAGCATGGCGGAGGAGCCATGGTCCGCTAGCGTGAGGACTTGGGGGGGAGGTGGCACCGACAACTGGACTGGCGCCACTATAGCAGCAAGGGTGGCAGGGGGCTCCGGAGCCCTCAAACCCCCCGCGGGTGTGTCAGGGACCGGCGCCCCCGAAGTCTGTTGAGCCTCAGAAGTAGTCTCCTCCCGAGGCCTCGCACCCGAGCTTTGAGGGGCCCATTCCATCACGAGCGGGCGAAAGGCGGCCTCTTTTGCCCACGCTGGCGTCGCCGCGGCCACGGTAGGTCGCGTGGCCTCGGAGGCCCTGGCCTCCTCCTTCTTCCTCTTCACCACCAGCTTCATCCTGGCCACCAGGAGGAGAACATCATGAGCATGACAAAGCAAAAAACAAGGATCGACCGGGCGCATGACGGCTGGCTCTGGAATGGCGGCGACGGGCGACAAGGTGGGGGCGTCGCCTCGAGGAAGCGACAGCGCCTCGCCCTTCTTCGGGGTCCCTCGCCTCAGCCTCTGCCGAGGGGTGCCTCCGGACCTTGTGATGACCCTAGTGGAGCGCGGGGAACCCTCGGCCAGATAGACGCCAGCGTCATCATCATCGGAGAAACCACGAAGGAGCTCGCTCTGTAGCAGAGGAGAGATCTCTGCCACCTCCTCCATGGTCGCCTCCGAGTCCTCCTCCCCGAAGCTCTCGCCGCAGGACACCGGCACCGGGCACTTGGGGAGCTTGGGTGGCACAAGCCCCCGCTCGTTGAAGATAGGCATGGAGGCGGCCACCTCTGCCCTGTTGTCGTGGCGGTACAGCGGGAGGTAGGCCGCCCGGGTCCTTCTCAAGGAAGGTGCACAAGGACTTGCTCAGCTACTCATCCGTCAAGCTTTCCGAGCGTTGCCGGAGGTCTTCTTCTGCGGCCTTGAGATCCTACAAGGGACGCGAGTGTGCCTGGTGCGGAGCTAGGCGCTGCGTCAGGAACTCCTTGACGAGCATGGCCCCCATCAGCTTCTCCGCCTCTAGATCCACCGTCATCTTCTCCAAGATCGGCACCGCCCGGGGGTCGGTGAGCTTCTCGTGAGCCCACCGGTCCAGCTTCACTGGCATCACGGTCGGCAGCTCCAGTCGAGCATGGAGGCACTTGGCGTCCATGAAGATACACTTGCGCCGGAAGTCATCCACCTCCCCGGCCGTCGAGAGCGTGTTGCTGCTGTGGGATGCAACAAAGCAGACGCACCCGAAGCACTGGGTCTGCTGTGCATCCGGAGGTAGAAGAAGTGGCGGAGCAGCGCAACAGAGGGCGCCACCCCCACGAATGCCTCGTAGTAAAAGGCGAAGATTGACCGGAGGAGGATGGAGTTGGGATGGAGATGAAGGGCACTGATCTGGTAATGGCCAAGGACGACAAAGAAGAAATTGGAGAAAGGAGGGACAAGCCTCGCGAAGACGTTGTGCGGGAAGAAGGGGTAGAAGGTCCTCGCCAAGGCATCCTGCTTGACAGAGCAGACCGGAAGCATTGTCTCCCTCCCCTCATTGTCATTACTCGCTGTCAGCGGGAGCACGGCGGCAAGGTGCTTATCCTCGGTAATGGTGGACACACTGAGGGCTGGCTCGGGCGAGGAGGCTGAACGCGCGAAAGGAGCGGCGAGCTTCGCCTTCTCGGTTGCCATCAGTGGCAAGCTCGGGAAAAGGTTTGATGGATCTGGAGGCTCTCTGAGCAGGGATGAAAGGGGATCTGGAGCAAGGCGAAGAGAAGGCAATGAAGGCTCAGCGGCAAGCGCCAGCCTTTTTGTCAGCCTAGGACGATTGCTGAGGCAGCATGGGGAAGCGAAGATGCCCACGTCCCATCAAGCGCCATGCGTCGACTGGGTCCACAGGCGGTTGGGGCCCGCGGCGCTTCGCCCTTGCCCTTTGGCTTCGCCTCGAAGCCAAGTCCGAGAGCACCTTGGGCCGGGGGACTACTGTCGGCGTTCTGGGAACCAGGGTACCCAGACTTGCCTACCTGTTGCCCACAGTGTGGCTCCATCAACGGCCTGGTACAGCCCATCTTCAGCATCGACAACACAATACCCTCACAAGGGGCCAAGCCTCGTGAGGCGGACGACACCAAGACCTCCGGAGGGAGCGACCTCCCTAGGCTGGGTCCTGAGGAGCGGAGATTCCTATGCAAGCACCCACCTCATCAGGTCCGAATGACGTAAGCCATGAAGACCACGGCCAGGCGGGCGACAGCGGGCGCAGTACAACATTTCCTCTTTGGTGGTAAGGACGCAAGCACAGGCGTGGAGTCCCGAGGAATCTTCCAAAGGTTTCCATTTCCGTTCTACAAGACCAAGACCTCCAGGACAATAGGACGGAGGTCATCGCCGAACCCACCACGACATCACGACCAGAAGCTTTGCACGTGAAGACTACCTTTCGTCAGGATAGGATGTACTATTTGTCTCCCTTCAAACTTGGGCATTGTGGGATCCCTTCCTGCGTTCATTTCGGGGGAAGAGGACAAAGGCCACTATAAATATAGCTTAGCCACCACCATAGAGGGGATCAGACCGTCTGAACCCCCACCAGCTCCCACCGACACAAGAACAGACCCCCTGAGGTAGTTCTTCCTCTGTAATAGTTCATCTGTGTGGGAACTTTCTGGTTCCAAAAGCACGCGACCACATCAAATTTGTGCATTGGGTATATATATATATATATATATATATATATATATATATATTCAAACACCACATGACACTTCATACATATGTTTGGGCCACATGCATGTAATGGTTGTCTTCAGGTACTCCCTCACGTGGTTATCGGCGACAAACTAGCCTATTTTGTGGGGCCGCGTGTGGAGCATGAATGCATGACTTTGTCCCAAAAAACAAGAGTTGTTATACGACCAAAGTGGTGATTCTTCTTCGTTAGTCTTACAATACGCCTTGGTCAGATGCCCCCTCCCACCGACTCAAAGTGTGTGGGTGGGTGGGGGGCACCGTACTACTTCGTACTAGATGAACCTCCTGGGGTCAGGGATGCCCGGTTAATTTGCGACGCACATGTGCCACATCAAATTTGTGATTTGTTAACGCCAGAAGAACACATCTGCGGGCCCGCACATGGTCCACATATGATCGGAAGCAAAGGGGGGAGGTGGGGGGTTGATGTACTCCTTTCGGTTTTGTGTTACAGTATGGTGAGATGTCAGACCTAGCTATTGGGGGGCATGTGTTCATAGCTAGGATTCCCCTCCCGGAAACACGAAGTGTGTGTGTGTGTCTGTGTGTGTGTGTGTGGGTGTGTGTGTTTGGGGGGGGGGCTAGCATTAATAACGTGCGCTTTGTGCGACCGGTGCCACATCAAAGTTGTGCATTGGGTATTTGAACATAAAACCACCCTTTTCATACATATATTTGGTCCACATGCAAGTGTGTTCGTGTTCTGACCCTTTCCCGCGTTTTCTGGCCAAATTTATAAACATCAAACGAGTCAGACACAACAACCGTCTGTAGTCGGGTACGAAACAGGCACGGTTCCATACGACTACCCGTGTGTTGTGCCCCTTCCCTTGTCACCCACAAGATCATAGTAGATTGGGCTCCACGAGACTTCCCTTCCCCTCTCGAAAATATCTACTCCCTCGCAATCTCGAAAATATCTACCCGTGCCCGCATAGATGGTTTTTCTCTTCGATAGCACACGATTAGTATGTCTAGACCATGTGCGATGTCTGTTACTCCCGCTCTGCTTCAATCAGTAGATCCAAATGTTCAGTAGCCTCGGCATTTTACTCCCGCCTCCATCCCTCGCAATCTCAAAAATATCAGCTCGGCTGGAGTGTTTTTCTATTTGGTAGCACATGATCATTATGTTTTAACCGTGTGTGATGTTTATTACTCCCGCCCTGCTCTGCTTCAAACCCTTGATCCAAATTTTCGGTAGCCCTGCCATTTTACTCCCACCTAGTAAAATTTTCAGTACCCATAGCATTTCCTCAAACACCACCTTGGACCCCCTCCACACACACCCACCCCCTCATCCTTCGCTCACCCCAAAGCCCCGCTCACACACATACACACCACCCCTCCCTTGCTCGAAACCTAGGTAGGCCGCCACCGCGGCCACACTGCCTCCATCATCAACCTCTGCCGGTCTGCCCATGAAGTATACCCACCAATATACATACCCTCGCCACCCTGAGCTTCTTAGATGATGCCTGAGAAATTCCCCCTTTCCCAGAGATCCCCATCCCCACCCCCTCCCCCACTCCAGAGCGTCACAGCCTAAGACCGGCTACACTTCTCGGGGAGCTCAAGGAGCGAATGGCCCAAAAGAGCTTTACCGCGGTCTCTTCGCCTGACGTTAGTGAGGTGGCCACCGAGGAAGCTGATGACGATGTCTGGACCTGGATTGAGCCTTTCAATCAGCAGGCTAGAGTATTCTGGCATGTCGTAGACGTTGGCTACGACATCGAGGTCGTCGACACCTTCGGCTTGACGCGGGTTATGTCACAGGTTAAGTTGCCCACCCCTAACCCTTTGGGTTCGACAACCATCGATCTAATCAATGGCCCTACCGCTGATCTCCTGCGACTCATTATGAAGAATTTGCCATCCTTCATTGCCATGGAGCCCCTTTTGTCATTTCTGAAGGACACGTTCTGTGACGCTGGCCTGGGATCCTCAGCTGGCAAGTCAGACCTCATCGACAGTGACCATGAGGAGCCAATTTGTGACAAGTGAGGAAACCCAAGATTTGTTTTCTCGAACCCCTTTTGTAGTGAGAACCTGCCCAGTATTTATTGCTATATTAGGTTGTTTGCATTACGCCTTGTTTATTTCTATGCTTTATGGTTGTTCGGTCGTTTGTAGTTAGCATATGTCCAGTTTCAATTGCCATCTTTGGTTGTTTGTACTATGCCTTGTTTAATTCAGCTATTAACAATGTGATGTTCTATATGTGCTAGTATGAACTGTGCAGTTCAATTTCATCAGTACCAAATTTAATAATAGCTCTATGAATGACTATATTTGGTTGTTGTTAAGCATGTTGTACTCCCTCTAAATCTTTTTAGTTCGCATATGAGATTTGTCTAAAGTCGGGCCTCTTAAAGTTTGACCAACTTTATAGAACAAAATACCAACATTCAAAATATGAAATAAATATCAGTACATGTGTCGTGACATAAATTTTCATATTGTATAACATTAGCATGCTAGATGTTGATATTTTTTCATATAAATAAGGTCAAACTTTATGAAGTTTGACTTTAGACAATTCTTATATGCAGAGCAAAAAGGACCGAAGGGAGTATTGAACATGTCTTTCCATTTGATTTAACAACGACACTGTTTGGATACTCTAACTTAGCTATAGGTTAGAGTTAGTTTCTCGCTAATGACAGTTAAAAGGGAGAGAGAGATTGGTGGATAGTTGATTGTATTGCTTAGCCTCATGGGCATATACATAGGAGTACATGATTGATAGAGGCAAAGGTGTCCCGTCTTTCGATGAGATGATTATCGTTTCGGAGGAGTGGACTTTGACGATCCGACTACGAACGTGCGAAGACGCCACGCCTTAGCAATCGCTAAACCAACTCCGAGAGGTTATTGACCATGCCAGAGCACGATCAACCTGACCACGAAGGTCTATTTCCTGCAAGAAAACGAAGAAGAAGCAAGAAACTAAGATTTGCAATCAAGATATTGCGAATATAAGAGGAAAGCTTTATTGATCAAGGGGGGGGGTTCTGTGACGTCTTGGTATGTTCATTGAACACAAATGAAGTACACGAAGTTGCAACTATGGCGAACTTTTAATCTAAACAAAACCCAAAGTCTAAACGATGCCCTAATGACTGTGTATATGGAGGAAGAGGGGGAAATTTCATGGCCCTTGGAGGAGGAGTCCGAAACCAACCCTAACTCTTGTTTCCCCACACATACGGACTCTAAAAATAGCTTATACTTGACTACTTCGAAATTACATGGGCCTGGCCCAAAAATAAGGTGACGCGGCACCTATAATAGCCTCTGGACGAAATTTATGAAGTGGCATCGTGTATATTTCATCCAAGGCTTCATGCACTCATTATGGTGGCTTCAAAGTCCTGAAATCATCACTTATAACTCTGTTCTTGTTCCCGCCATCATCTCCATGCTTAATATTGCTCCAATGTTCATCCCTCTTGTCCAAACTAGGCCCTTCATTTGTAAGCAAGACAAATGTATCCAATTTAGGCAACATCATATTCACATGAACATTAGAATCATTACAAAGAAACAAAAGTACCTGATAATTTAATTGGCGTGCGCGAGCTCGAGTAATTGGTCCAGCATGTATAGCAGCAGGGGCTCTGGGTGTACCTCATCATCCTCCCCTTCTTGAAATGAGGTCGTCCTCGATGGAAGCTCATCTTCCTCACCCAAATAAGGCTTCAAAACTGCAATGTTAAAAGTGGGACTAACCCCAAAATCTGCAGGTAGCTCAAGTTTATATGCATTATCATTTGTTTTCTCTAACACCTTAAAAGGACCATTAGCACGTGGCATTAGCTTTGATTTGCACAAATAAGGAAATCTATCCTTACGCCAATGTAACCAAACATGATCTCCAGGTGCAAACACAACATGTTTTCTACCCTTATCTCCAGCAAGTTAATATTTAGCATTCATACGCTCAATGTTTTCCTTAGTTAACTCATGCATTTTAAAATCAATTCAGCATGTTATTTAGCAACAAAATTAACCTTCTCCGAAGATGGAAGAGGCAACAAATCAATAGGTGCACGAGGTAGGGAACCATACACAATTTCAAAAGGGCACATCTTAGTAGTAGAATGCAATGAACGATTATAAGCAAATTCAATATGAGGCAAGCATTCTTCCCACATTTTCTTATTATTCTTCAAAACAGCCCTAAGCATAGTAGACAATGCTCTATTTACTACTTCAGTTCGTCCATCAGTTTGGGGGTGACTAGTAGTACTAAAAAGCAGTTTAGTCCCCAACTTAGCCTATAAACATCTCCAAAAGTGGCTAAGAAATTTAGTATCATGATCTGAAACAATAGTATTTGGCACACCATGCAAGCGAATAATTTCATGAAAGAACAAACCAGCAACATTAACATCATCATCACTTTTATGAAATGGTATAAAGTGTGCCATTTTCGAGAACCTATCCACGACAACAAATATGATATCCCTCCCGTTCTTTGTTCGAGGTAAACCTAAAACAAAGTCCATAGATATATCCTCCCAAAGAACACTAGGTATGGGCAAAGGCATATATAAACCATGAGGATTGAGTCGTGACTTAGCTTTTTGACATGTAGTGCAGCGAGCAACAAAACGCTCAACATCCCGTCTCATCTTTGGCCAAAAGAAATGTGTAGCAAGTATATCCTCCGTCTTCTTCACGCCAAAGTGTCCCATTAGTCCTCCTCCATGCGCCTCCTACAACAACAAAAGATGAACGGAGCTAGCTGGAATGCATAGCTTGTTAGCACAAAACACAAATCCATCGTTAACGACGAACTTGTTCCATGTTCTACCTTTACAATTCTGCAATACATCTTTAAATTCAACATCATGTACATATTGATCTTTGATGGTCTCCAAACCAAATATTTTAAAGTCAAGTTGTGAAAGCATAATATAACGACGAGACAATGCATCAGCAATAACATTTTCTTCACCCTTCTTGTGTTTAATGACATAAGGGAAAGTCTCAATGAATTCAACCCATTTAGCATGTCTACGGTTCAGTTTTGCTTGACTTTTAATGTGTTTTAAAGATTCATGATCAGAATGTATAACAAATTCTTTGGGCCATAAATAATGTTGCCATGTTTCTAAGGTCCGAACAAGAGCATGTAATTCTTTATCATAAGTAGAATAGTTCAGACTAGGCCCACCCAATTTTTCAGAAAAGTATGCAACAAGTTTGCCATCTTGTAATAACACACATCCTAATCCAATTCCACTAGCATCGCATTCAAACTCAAAAGTCTTAATAAATCAAGAAGTTGGAGTAAAGGTGCATGTGTCAACTTATCTTTCAATACCGTGAAGGCTTATTCCTGTGCGATACCCCAAACAAAAGGCACATCCTTCTTTGTAAGCTCATTGAGAGGTGCAACAATGGTCCTAAAATATCTCACAAAATGCCTATAGAAACCAGCAAGTCCAAGAAAACTCCTCACTTGTGTGTCCATTTTGGGCTGCGGCCAACTCTCAATAGCATCAATCTTGGCTTTATCAACTTCAATTGCCTATGGAGTAACAACATGGCCAAGAAAAGATACTCGGTCGGTGCAAAAGGTGCACTTCCCAAGGTTACCAAACAAACGCGCGTCACATAGAGTAATAAAAACAACATGTAAATGTTCCAAATGTTCCTCCAAAGATTTGCTATAAATCAGTATATCATCAAAATAGACTACCACAAATCGTCCAATTAAAGCACGTAAAACTTCATTCATTAATCTCATGAAAGTACTAGGTGCATTAGTTAACCCAAAAGGCATGACTAACCACTCATATAAACCAAACTTAGTTTTAAATGCCATTTTCCATTCATCTCCCAATTTCATACGAATTTGATGGTATCCACTACGCAAATCAACTTTGGAGAATATTGTAGAGCTACTCAATTCATCAAGCATATCATCTAGCCTAGGAATGGGATGATGATAACAAATAGTAATTGTATTAATGCCTCTACAATCAACACACATACGTGAGGTACCATCCTTTTTCGGCACTAGAATAATAGGAACAACACAAGGACTAAGGGATTCGCGTATATAACCTTTGTCGAGAAGCTCTTGGACTTGACGCATAATCTCCTTCGTCACCTCTGGATTGGTATGGTATGGTGCACGGATTGGTAGCGAAGCACTGCGAATTAAGTCAATCCGATGCTCAATCCCTCGAATAGGTGGTAATCCTGGTGGCACGTGTTGTGGAAAGACGTCAGCGAACTCCTAAATTTTTTTAGTAACAGCGGGAGGCAAAGAGGAAGGCACGTCCTCGAATGAAACTAATGCCTCTTTGCACACAAAAGAATAGCACATAGATTTGCTAAAATCTAGCTCATCAATATCAGATTTGGGGGCAAGTAAACATGCACTTTTCAATTTAATTTCAGAAACAACACTAGATGGTTTATTATTAGACTTCATTTGTTGCTCAAATTCTTTTTCCACATTATGATTTTCACTCTTATTTTTCTCCTGTTTTGCTTTATTAGCTCTATTAATATCATTTTTCAAAATGGAATCTGGAGTCATAGGAAGCAAAGTAATATTTTTATCCTTATGAACAGGAGTATACTGATTGTTTCTACCATGGTGTACAGAATTTTTATCAAATTGCCATGGTCTACCAAGTAATAAGGAACATGCTTGCATAGGTTTCACATCACAATAAACATAATCAACATATGTAGAGATACTAAAATGCACACGAACATTATGTGTTACCTTAACCTTGCCGCTGTTGTTGAACCATTGGATGTAGTAAGGATGTGGATGTGGTCTTGTGATGAGAGATAGCTTCTCCACCATCTCCATGCTAGCCAACTTGTTGCAGCTCCCTCCATCTATGATGACGCGAACAGAACGTTCCTTCACAACTCCCTTTGTATGGAAGAAATTATGCCTCTGATTTTACTCAGCTTGTGTGACCTACACACTCAAAACACGTTGAGCAACTAAACATTCATACATGTCAGCGTCTTCAGGAGCCATGTATTGCGTCTCATGATCAGAATCATCTCCACCATGTTCTTCACGTGTAATAAGAGCCAAAGTCTCCTCATCATAGTTACTAGCAGACTCATACCCACCATCCTTAGTAGCAATCATCACACACTGAGATTTGCATTCTCTCGCATAATGACCTCTTCCCTTACAACGACAATAAATAATATCACTTGTGTGCCCTGTTGATGCCATAGAAGAAGAAGAGCTCTGTGCAGGCCTGACAGGTGTGCTCTTGGCAGATAGTGGTGGTTGTCCCTGCTTTCTTGTATCACGGCTGGAGGTGCCACCTGATGGAGGTGCTGATGCAGTGGAAGTAGAGGATGCACGTGGTATCCATGATGAAGGTCGACCTGCAGAAAAGTTAGTTCGCGCCAATGCCTGTCGATCCTGCACTTCACGTTCAGCTTTACAAACAAGATGGAGTAAACGAGTGATATTATTATACTCCTTATAATTTAGAATGGTCTAAATCTCTCTATTTAATCCACCCATAAAACATGCAAGCATAGCTTCATTCTCCTCAACAATACCACATCTAATCATGCCAGTTTGTAATTCCTGATAATATTCTTCTACAGAATTTTTCCATTGTCTTAAATGCTGCAATTTTTGAAGTAATTCACTTTGATAATATGGTGGAACCCAACGAGTACGCATAGCAGTTTTCAAAGCAGCCCAGGTAGCTGGAATAGGATATAATCTACAATGTTTAGACCACCAAACACATGGAAAGCTAGTGAAAGCACAAATAGCAACAGGAACACGTCTCTCCTTAAGATATTGTAAACATGTAAATCGTTGTTTAGTTTCTAACTTCCAAGTAAGATATATATCAGGAACATATCTACCCTCAAATGGTGGAATATTCAATTTTAGTTTAGGAAGATGGTCATGATCTCATACCTCAGGTGGTGTAGCCCTACCATTGCGATGATATGCATGGGGACGACCTGGTGGTGGTGGTGCTAGTGGTTGTATGTAGTTCTGATTTTGATCAACCTCATCCTCGTAATGGTCCTCCACCTCTGCAGTAGTAGTAGGAGCTACAAAAGCATCAACAGCTGCACTAGAATTTTGACCAGGCTCAATGGGAACACGCAGTGCTCGTCCCACTTGATTTGGAAGGCGACGTTGAGGTGCGACAGGTGCAGCCGGCGGTGGTGGTGGAAAATGCGAAAGCAATTCAATAAACTTGTTATCGAGCTTTGTTTCAAACATCTTCTCCATGCCATCTATCTTCTCCATGGCCTCTTCAAATATTTTTAGCACATGTTGCACCTGTCCACTCATCATTTGCTGAAACTTATCATGAAGCTCCTTGTTCGTCAAGTTCTCCCAGTCAATCTCGTCAGCTTGTGATCCTGCCATGGTTAACACCAATAGAAAGACACACAATAATATGATCCTACATACTACTAACATGTGGTGGTGGTGGATGTCACAAATCCGTCAAGCAATTCTCAAAGTCTTACCAGTTCTTACCCAGGAGCAGGCGATGATCGGCAACCGATATAGTCAAAACTCTCAAAGCTTGGATAGAGCGATTACCAGGGAGAGTCAAACGCACGACGTAGATTTTTGTGGATCTAGGAAGGCTTATAATATGGTAGAAAAAATATTAGCAATAATCAATTCAGAGATGCAAAGTTGAATAAACGCTCAACGATGGTACTGTGCTGGTCCTAGGCTAGACCATGCTAGAGACGCAAGCCTAGAACACTAACAAAATCACGACACTGCATGTAAACAAGGGAAAAGCACACTCTGGAATTTTTTTGCTCTATTATTTTTGCGCTCCACTTTTTTGTGAAACATCACTATAATGGCGAGTGTCTCAAAACTCTTCCTAGGTCAAAATGACAGGATGGGCATGCAATTTTTTTCGGAAATCAGGGCAGCGACGACGAAAAAGTGCGCCAAAAAATCACTATGATGGCGAGTGTCTCAAAAGACTCAGAAAAGCCTAAAAAGGATAGGGAAAAAATATTTTCGGTCGCCAATTTTTTTCTGAAACCTACTCAGGCAAGGAAACCCGAATCAGAAATTAGATGGATCTCGAAAACAAACCTAATACGAAAGGAAATCGGATTGGTGGTGGATATATGGTGGTAAGATATGGCAGCGGTGGTGGTATATGGATACGGATCGGTGGTGGTATATGGATACGGATTGGTGGTGGTATATGGATATGGATTCAGAAGCGGTGGCAGATAAGCGGTGGTGGTAGATGGCAGGGGCGATGATGATGGTGCAGGCGGCGCGATAACTTATGACCAGAACTCGAAACTCTAAAAGACTGGACGCTAAGACCAGCAACTTGGACGATGCAACCTCAAATTCAACAAAGCAAAATACTGAAAAGACTATGCAAAGGCTCAGACTGGTTCGGATAGGATGAACTAACCCTAATTTTTTTGGTTTTTTCGTGGACTATAGTTATGAAGAACAGACTCGATCTAAACTATGAAAAACTGTAAAATCTCACCGACCAACTTGGAAATCTGATACCACTTTATAGAGGCAAAGGTGTCCCGTCTTTCAATGAGATGATGATTATCGTTTCGCAGGAGTAGACTTTGATGATCCAACTATGAGCGTGCGAAGACATCGCGCCTTAGCAATCGCTAAACGAACTCCGAGAGGTTATTGACCACGCCGGAGCACGATCAACCTGACCAGGAAGGTCTATTTCCGGCAAGCAAACAAAGAACAAGCAAGAAACTAAGAATTACAATCAAGATATTGCGAATATAAGAGGAATGATTTATTGATCAAGGTGGGGTTCTGTGACGTCTTGGTCTGGTCGTTGAACACAAATGAAGTACGCGAAGTTGCAACTATGGCGAACTTCTAATCTAAATAAAACCCAAAGTCTAAATGATGCCCTAAGGGTTGTATATATGGAGGAAGAGGGGGGAATTTTGTGCCCTTGGAGGAGGGGTCCGAAACCAATCCTAACTCTTGTTTCCCCACACATATAGACTCTAAAAACAACCTATCTTGACTATTTCGAAATTACATGGGTCTGGCCCAAAAATAAGGTGACGCAGCACCTACAATATCCTCTGGACGAAATTTATGAAGTGGCATCTTGTATATTTCGTCCAAGGCTTCATGCACTCATTATGGTGGCTTCAAAGTCCTAAAATCATCACTTGTAACTCCGTTCTTGTTCCCCTTGCGCATGCCATCATCTCCATGCTTAATCTTGCTCCAATGTTCATCCCTCTTGTCCAAGCTAGGCCCTTCATTTGTAAGCAAGACAAATGTATCCAATTTAGGCAGCATCATATTCTCATGAACATTAGAATCATTACTAAGAAACTAAAGTACCTGATAATTTAATTGGCATGCGCGAGCTCTAGTAATTGGTCTAGTATGTATAGCAGCAGGGGTTGTGGGTGTAACAATGGTATTGATGTCCTCATCAATGGTCATCTTGGAGTACAAGTCAAGGTAAAATAAATCCTGCGCTATCATACGTTTCCTAAATAACAATGATACTCAACAATGACTAACCCTGAACTAACTCTAGCCAAAGAGGTGTTTGGATGACACTGTTAGATTAACAATAAATGCACTAGGAGAACTAGCCCCAATCAGCACCTCTTGGGTGGGATAGTTGTTTTGGATGGGTTTGACGCAACTAGCTCAAACTAGCCCTCATGTTTGGATACTTTAGGGATATTTGAGCCCAAACTAGCTCAAACTAACTCTAACCCATGGATCCAAACATGGCCAATAACTAGTGTACTTAGACCTGCACAATACAAGTTTGAATGACTATGTTTGCTTATTTTTAAATATTAGGCATGTTTCAGTTAATAACACACCTTTCCACTTTTTGTTTTTAATACTAGTTCTTTAACAATTTGGTATTGCACATGTAGGTACTACTGTCAGAGGTTTTGACCCACTGTTTGACCCTTTTTGCATATGTGGAAATGAGCTTTCCATTAATATCACTCAAGTCAAAACACTCAGAAAGATTGTTACAATAAAGAAATTAGCGACAAAAAACAACAAGATCTTTGTCTGCACAATGAAGAAGACATCAGTTCACTATGGGATGGTACTAACTGTTATACCTTGTCTTTTTAATTCCTTTGCGCCATTTCAATTCCGGAGAAGATATTTATGCATATCCTTGTTTTCAGGCCTTTCCAAAGCAGTTCATTGATGATTACCTCTCAAACCACCTTTATGGTTAGGAGGCGAGGAAGGTTTTCATACAACACCCACGGTTCAATATTGAAGTGTTCCTGAAGAGGACGAAGGATGGGCAGTCAATCATCCACAAGCACTAGCCTAAAGTTGCAAAGACCTTCAACATCAATGAAGGCTTAATATTCGCCTTCTGCTTCAGCAGTTTTTCAGATGAGATTCATCTGTCTATGTTCCGTCTATAATGCTAATTTCAAAAGGTTGTAGACGTTGCATGTGAAACTTGGTGCTAGTGCAGTTGTGTAATGGCGTAGCTGAGTGCCGAAGCTATATGATGTTGTAATATGATGTATTTCAATTATGAAATCCTGCTTACTTAATATAGAAATGAAATATATTGTGTGCTTAATATGAAACGTCAATTAGATTAATAAATGGATTATTAATAATAGGGCAATTAGCCTGCTAATTGGGTTTTTCTATTGCAACGGTTATTGAGAAAACACCATGGGCGATGACGTCAGGCAACGCACACAGTTTCTAGGAATAAATCGTGTTGGATCAATGAACAATCACATACAACATCCTTTTGAAAACTATTTGCGTTAGCCCACCTTGCACAAATGATTACCACATAAAAAGTGTGTGTGATGGACAACCTTTGCCACACAGTTTATTCTATTCTTCGTGTGTGATGCATTCAATAATGCAAACGATAAAATTGTTAATATCATGTGCAATGGCAACGCTATCACAATTGATTTAATATGGAAAATTGTGTGTGATGTACCTGCGCACAGAAACGTTTTCCTTGGAGTGACTGTGTGGGATGTATGTACGAACGGAAATGTACTTCTTGGAATAACTGTGTGGGATGTACATACTAACGGAAACGTATTCCTTGGATTGACTATGTGGAATGTACATACAAACAGAAACATTTAGCGGGAACGTAAACCTTTTGCGACAAGTCGATCTTGGTAGACAGTAACATTACCATCAGCGTCATCTTCGTCTTTAAGATCCATTTATTCTCTATGGCTTGCCGATCATCGGGCAAGTCCGCCAAAGTCCACACTTTGTTCTCATACAGGGATCCTATCTCAAATTTCATGGCCTTAAGCCATCTATCGGAATCTGGGCTCACCATAGCTTCTTCATAGTTCGTAGGTTTGCCATGGTCTAGTAACATGACTTCCAGGACAGGATTACCGTACCACTCTGGTGCGGAACATGCTCGGTTTGACCTAGAAGGTCCGGTAGTAACTTGATCTAAAGTTTCATGATCATCATCATTAGCTTCCTCTCTAGTTGGTGTAGGCATCACGGGAACGGATTTATCTGATGCTACTTTCCAAATTGAGAGAAGGTACAATTACCTCATCAAGTTCTACTTTCCTCCCACTCACTTCATTCGAGAGAAACTCCTTCTCTAGAAATGTTCCATTCTAGGAAACAAAGATCTTGCCTTCGGATATGTGGTAGAAGGTGTACCCATTTGTTTCCTTAGGGTATCCTATGAAGACACACTTCTCCGGTTTGGGTTCGAGCTTATCAAGCTTAAGCCTTTTGACATAAGTATTGCAACCCCAAACTTTAAGAAACGACATCTTAGGTTTCTTGCCAAACCATAGTTCATATGATGTCGCGTCAGCAGATTTAGATGGTGCCCTATTTAACATGAATGCGTCTGTCTCTAATGCATAACCCCAAAATGATAGTGGTAAATTGGTAAAAGACATCATAGAACGCACCATATCCAATAAAGTACAGTTACGATGTTCAGATACACCATTACGCTGTGGTGTTCCAGGTGGCATGAGTTGTGAAACTATTCCACATTGTTTTAAATGAAGGCCAAACTCGTAACTCGAATATTTGCCTCCGCGATCAGATCGTAGAAACTTTATTTTCTTGTTAAGATGATTCTCCACTTCACTATGAGATTCTTTGAACTTTTCAAATGTTTCAGACTTGTGTTTCATCAAGTAGATATACCCATACCTACTCAAGTCATTCGTGAAGGTTAGAAAATAACGATACCCGCCGCATGCTTCAACACTCATTGGTCCGCATACATCGGTATGTATTATTTCCAATAAGTCATTAGCTTGCTCCATTGTTCCGAAGAACGGAGTTTTAGTCATCTTGCCCATGAGGCATGGTTCGCAAGTATCAAATGATTCATAATCAAGTGATTCCAAAAGTCCATCTGCATGGAGTTTCTTCATGCTCTTTACACCAATATGACCTAAACGGTAGTGCCACAAGTATGTTGCACTATCATTAGCAACTTTGCATCTTTTGGCATCAATATTATGAATATGTGTATCACTACGATCGAGATTCAATAAACCATTCACATTGGGCGTATGACCATGGAAGGTTTTATTCATGTAAACAGAACAACAATTATTCTCTAACTTAAATGAGTAAACATATTGCAATAAACATGATCTAATCATATTCATGCTCAACGCAAACACCAAATAACATTTATTTAGGTTCAACACTAATCCCAAAGGTAGAGGGAGTGTGCGATGGTGATTGTATCAACCTTAGAATCACTTCCAACACACATCGTCACCTCGCCCTTAACTACTCTCTATTTATCCTGCAACTCCTGTTTCGAGTTACTAATCTTAGGAACTGAACCGGTATCGAGTACCCAGGGGCTACTACGAACACTAGTAAGGTACACATCAATAACATATATATTAAATATACTTTTGTTCACTTTGACATCCTTCTTATCCGCCAAGTATTTTGAACAGTTCCGCATCCAGTGACCATCTCCTTTGCAGTAGAAGCACTCAGTTTCATGCTTGGGTCCAACTTTGGGCTTCTTCATGGGAGCGACAACTTGCTTTCCATTCTTCTTGAAGTTCCCTTTCTTTCCCTTGCCCTTTTTCTTGAAACTAGTGGTCTTCTTAACCATCAACACTTGATGCTTTTTCTTGATTTCTACCTTCACCAATTTCAGCACTGCGAAAAGCTCGGGAATCATTTTCGTCATCCCTTACATATTATAGTTCATCACGAAGTTCTAGTAGCTTGGTGATAGTGACTAGAGAACTCTGTCAATAACTATATTATCTGGAAGATTACCTCCCACTTGATTCAAGTGATTGTAGTACTCAAACATTCTGAGTACATGCTCACTGGTTGAGCTATTCTCCTCCGTCTTATAGGCAAAGTACTTATCAGAGGTCTCATACCTCTCGACACGGGCATGAGTCTGAAATACCAATTTTCAGCTCTTGGAACATCTTATATGCTTCGTGGCGTTCAAAACGTTTTTGAAATCCCCGTTCTAAGCTGTAAAGCATGGCACACTAAACTATCAAGTAGTCATCATATTGAGCTTGCAAAACGTTCATAATGTCTGCGTCTGCTCCTGCAATAGGTTTTTCACCTAGCGGTGCATCAAGGTCATAATTCTTTTGTGCAACAATGAGGATAATCAACAGACCACGGACCCAGTCCACATCATTGCTACTATCATATTTCAACTTAGTTTTCTCTAGGAACATATCAAAATATAAGGGAGCTAAATCGCGAGCTATTGATCTACAACATAGATATGCAAAACTATAAGACTAAGTTCATGATAAACTACGTTCAAGTAATCAAATTACTAAAGAACTCCCACTTAAATAGACACTCCTCAAGTCATCTAATTGGTACATGATCCAAATCAACTAACCAATGTCCGATCATCACGTAAGATGGGGTAGTCATCAATGGTGAACATCTCTATGTTGATCATATCTACTATATGATTCATGTTCGACCTTTCGGTCTCCAGTGTTCTGAGGCCATGTCTGTACATGCTAGGGTCGTCAAGTTTAACCCAAGTATTCTGCATGTGTAAAACTGTCTTACACCCGTTGTATGTGAATGTAGAGTTTATCACACCCGATCATCACGTGGTGTCTTGAAACAAAGAACTGTAGCAACGATGCATACTCAGGGAGAACACTTTTACCTTGAAATTTAGTGAAGGGATCATCTTATAATGCTACCGTCGTTCTAAGCAAAATAAGATGCATAAAAGATAAACATCACATGCAATCAAAATATGTGACATGATATGGCCATCATCATCTTGTGCTTTTGATCTCCATCTCCAAAGCATCGTCATGATCTCCAACATCACCGGCTCGACACCTTGAGCTACATGGTTGCGTCGTGGTCGTGTCGCCAACTATTGCTTCTACAACTATCGCTAACGCATAGTGATAAAGTAAAGCAATTACATGGCGTTTGCACTTCATACAATAAAGAGACAACCATAAGGCTCCTACCGGTTGTCGATAACTTTTACTAAACATGATCATATCATACAATAACGTATATGACATCATGTCTTGACCATATCACATCACAACATGCCTTGCAAAAAGAAGTTAGATGTCTTCTATTTTGTTGTTACAAGCTTTACTTGGCTGCTACGTGCATCTAGCAAGAACCATTCTTACCTATGCATCAAACCACAACGGTGTTTCGTCAAGTTTGCCGTTTTAACCTTCTTCAAGGACCGACCGCAGTCAAATTCGATTCAACTAAAGTAGGAGAAATAGACACCCGCCAGCCACCTTTATGCAAAACTAGTTGCATGCCTGTCGGTGGAACCGGTCTCATGTGTGTGGACATGTAAGGTTGGTCCGGGCCGCTTCATCCCACAATACCACCGAATCAAAATAAGACGTTGGTGGTAAGTAGTATGACTATCACCGCCCACAACTCTTTGTGTTCTACTCGTGCATATCATCTACGCATAGACCTGGCTCATGATGCCACTGTTGGGAAACGTTGCATGCAAAACAAAAAATTCTACGCACACGCAATGATATATCGATGGAGATGCATAGCAACGAGGGGGAGAGTGTTTCTACGTACCATCGTAGATCGTAAGCGGAAGAATTTCACAACGTGATTGATGTAGTCGAACTTTTCTTCGCGCTCCGACCGATCTAGTACCGAACGCACGACACCTCCGTGTTCTGCACACGTTCAGCTCGGTGACGTCCTCCGCCTTCTTGATCTAGCAAGATGGCGAGGTAGTAGATGAGTTCCGGCAGCACGACGGTGTGGTGATGGTGATGGTGAAGTGATCTCCAAAGGGCTTTGCCTAAGCACTACGAAAATATGACCGAGGGAGTAAACGGTGGATGGGGGCACCACACACCGCTAAGACAATGTTGTGTCCTTGTGTGGAGCCCCCTACCAATGTATACATAGGTGGGAGGGGAGGAGGTAGCCCCTAGGGCGCCCCAAGAGACCTGGCGATAGCCCTAGGGCTGCTGCCTTGCCCTGCCCCCCTTTCCTTGTAAGAAGAAGGGGGAGGAAAGAGGGGGGAGAGGGAAGGAAGGGGGAGTCCTACTCCACACTTTCCTTTCCCTCACCTCTTTCCTTATCCTCCTCATAGGGCCGGCTTGTATAGGGGCGCACCAGCCCCTTGTGGGCTGGTGTTTTCCCTCTCCTATCCCATAAGGCCCATATCTTTGTCGGGGGTGCCCGAAACTCCTTTCCGGTGACCCGATAAGTACCCGGTACCCTCCGAAACACTTCCGGTGTCCGAATACCATCATACTATATATCAATCTTTACCTCTCGACCATTTTGAGACTCCTCGTCATGTCCGTGATCTCATCTGGTACTCCAAACAACATTTGGTCGCCAAATCACATGACTCATATAATACTATATCGTCAACGAACGTTAAGCGTGCGGACCCTACGGGTTCGAGAATTATGTAGACATGTCCGAGACACCTCTCCGGTCAATAACCAATAGTGGAACCTGGATGCCCATATTGGCTCCTACATATTCTATGAAGTTCTTTATCGGTCGAACCATTATGACAACATACATAATTCCCTTTGTCCAACGGTATGTTACTTGCCCGAGATTCGATCGTCAGTATATTCATACCTAGTTCAATATCATTACCGGAAAGTCTCTTTACTCGTTTCGTAATACATCACCTCGTGACTAATTCCTTAGTCATTTGCTTGCAAGCTTATGATGTGTATTACCGAGGGGGCCCAGAGATACTTCTCCGATACTCGGAGTGACAAATCCTAATCTCGATCTATGCCAACCCAACAAACACCTTTGAAGACACCTGTAGAGCATCTTTATGATCACCCAGTTATGTTGTGACGTTTGATAGCACACAAGGCATTCCTCTGGTATCCAGGAGTTGCAAAATCTCATAGTCGAAGGAATATGTATTTGACATGAAGAAAGCAATAGCAATAGCAATAAACGGAACAATCAATATGCTAAGCTAACGGATGGGTCTTGTCCATCACATCATTCTCCTAATGATGTGATCCCATTATCAAATGACAACACATGTCTATGGTTAGGAAACCTTAACCATCTTCGATCAATGAGCTAGTCTAGTATAGGCTTACTAGGGACATGGTATTTCTTTATGTATTCACACATGTATTTAGGTTTCCGATCAATACAATTCTAGCATGAATAGTAAACCTTTATCATGAATAAGGAAATATAAAATAACAACTTTATTATTTCCTCTAGGGCATATTTCCTTCAAAGAGTGGGATTGATTTTCCCAATTTCAAACCCACGATCTTGTAACAACTCGGTAAGGTGCTCATACCACACACGTGGGGCTTGTTTAAGGCCATAGAGTGCCCCCTTGAGTTTGTATACATGATTGGGGAGATTCGGATCCTCGAATCCCAGAGGTTGTTTGACATGCACCAACTCATTCAAAGGACCATTAAGAAATGCACTTTTCACATCCATTTGTTGCAATTTAAAAATCATGACGAGATGCATATGCAAGCAACATGCAAATAGATTCAAGACAAGCAACGGGGGCAAAGGTTTCACCGTAGTCGATACCCTCAACTTGGGAGTAGCCTTGTGCCACCAATCTTGCCTTATTTCAAACAACCACATCGTTCACATCTTGCTTGCTCTTGAAGATCCATTTGGTCCCGATGACATTATGTTCCTCCGTTGGCCTTGGCACTAATTCCTGAACTTGACTGCGCTCGAAGTTGTTGAGTTCATCATGCATGGCTTCAAGCCAATCCTCATCATCGAGCACCTCATGTACCTTTTGGGGTTCAACACACGAAACAAACGCGTGATGCTCACAGAATTTTGACAATTGTTTACAATTAGTTACCCCTTTTCTCAAGCTTCCAAGCACATTCTCCATGACATGTTGTTGACGCTCGAGCTTGGAAGCCACCTTAGCGACACAATGCTGCAAAAGTTCCTCGATGGGCATTTGAGGATCATCTTACACATCTTGAGCACAGTCTTGAGTTTGCTCTTGATCTTGAGCTTGCACTTGATCTTGAGAACCATCTTGATCTTGCTCTTGACCTTGAGCTTGCTCTTGATCTTGAGCGATCTCGGAGGCATGAACTTGATCTTCGGCATCATTTGGTGCGTCACCATCTCCATGGGGTCGATCTTTCCCCTGATCTTGCTCATTGGGTTGAGGGACTTCACTTTGTTCTTCGGAAGCTTGCGGGTCTAACATAGGTGATGGCTCCACTTGAGTAGAGCATTGTCCTTCTCCTTCGGCCACAAGGGGTTCCTCAATGGGGTGTATTTGACTAATTCCCATTCTTCTTATGGCTTGGGGAGGAATTTCATCACCTACATCAAAAAGACCACTTTGCTCCACTTGGGAGCCGTTATTTTCATCAAACTCCACGTTACATGTCTCCTCAATGAGTCTGGTGGACTTGTTGAGGACACGGTAAGCATGAGAGTTTGTAGCATAACCAACAAATATGCCCTCTTGAGCTCTAGGTTCAAATTTAGACAAACGAACACCTTTCTTGAGAATGAAACATTTACAACCGAACACCCGGAAGTACTTGAGATTGGGCTTGTAGCTAGTAAGTATCTCATATGGAGTCTTATTCAAGCCTTTGCGGGGGTAGAGCCTATTGGATGCATGACATGCGGTGTTGATGGCTTTGGCCCAAATGTTCTACGGAGGTTTGAACTCCGCCATCATGGTCCTTGCCGCGTCCATCAATGTCCTATTCTTCCTTTCCGCCACACCATTTTGTTGAGGGGTATAGGGTGCGGCATATTGGGTCTTGATCCCCTCATCACTTAGAAACTCATCCAAGGTGTAGTTCTTGAACTCGGTGCCGTTGTCACTTCTAATCATCAAAATCTTTGCTTCATGTTGACGTTGAGCTCCATTTACAAAGTTGATGATGGTTTGTTGAGTCTCACTCTTCCTCTTGAAGAAGTATACCCATGTATATCTTGAGTAGTCATCCACAATCACCAAGCAATACTTTCTTCCACCAAGACTATCAAAGGATGGAGGGCTAAATAGATCCATGTGAAGGATCTCCAAGGGCCTCTTAGAGTAGATGATAGTCGAGGGTCGATGAGCCGTTTCATGAAGCTTTCCTTCGATAAAAGAACTACAAGAACGGTCTTTTGCAAAACTCACATTTTTTAGTCCACGGACATGATCCCCTTTGAGTAGACTTTGCAAAGATCTCATATTGACATGGGCTAGACAGAGATGCCAAAGCCAGCCCACATCAACTTTAGCCATTAGGCAAGTCACGGTCTTAGTGGGTCACTCCGAAAAGTTTACCACACCGAGACCGTTCTCGACATGCCCAACAAAGGCTACTTTAAGAGTCTTGCTCCACAAAAGGGCCACAATATCAAGATCAAAGAATGTTGCAAATCCCATAAGTGCAAGTTAACGAATGGAAAGTAAATTATATGCAAGGGACTCAACAAGCATGTCCTTATCAATAGATAAATCTTGAGAGATGACCACCTTATAAGTTGAAGCATCACCGAATTGGACATGGGTGGTCATAGATGGAATTGGATGCACATCCACCACCAAGTCCTTGCTCCCGGTCATATGATTTGTTGCACCACTATCGAGCAACCATGACACTCCACCGGAAGCAAACTCCTACAAGAGATCAATTCTTGGATTTAGGTACCCATTCTCGAATGGGTCCTTTGAGGTTAGTAATAAGGGTCTTAGGAACCCAAATAGACCGTTTAATGTACTCATAGTAAGAACCAACAAATTTAGCATAAACATGCCCATCACTAGCACGACATAAAACATAAGAAGGGTTAAAGTCATTGACTTTGTTGTTAGGGGCAGCTTTGCCCTTCTTGGCATTACCACCCACTTCCTTGTTCTTCCTCTTCTTCTCATGAGTACCCTCACCCGCCTTGACAAAGGTTTCTTTGAGTGGGAGAGGCTGCTTGGTCTTCTTCTTTAACTTGGGTGCAAACCCAAGTCCCTCCTTTCCTGCAACTTCCTTTTGGTTCGTCAAGAAGGCCATTGAGGTTCTTTTCACCTTGTATGCATGTCATGAGGCCCTTCTCAAGTTGCTCTTTCAACTTGGCATTTTCCTCCACAAGATGAACATGCTCACAACAAGGGTTAGTAGCATGGGCATTATCAATTAGAACGAAAGGAGGACACATGGAAATCTCCTTGGGTAGCTTCACTTGGAGTTGTTCATGAGACTCTTTGAGAGAAGCATGAGTACCCTTGAAGACCTTGTGAGCCTTGTCAAGTGTATCAAGTTCTTCCTTGAGTCTATCATGGCCAACCCCAAGTGCGGCTTTCTTGGATTTAAGCACACGAGTAAGAACAATAGCATGATCAAGATCTTTTTGCAATTTAGCATGATCAACATTGTGTGACTCTGCAAGAGTCAAACGAAGATCTCGCTCTTCCTATAGAGCAATGAAGAGATCCGCAATCTCATTGGCATTGTCACGACTATGCCCCTCCAACTTGGAGATAGTATCCTCATGTGACTCAATGATATCATTGGCCTCACCAAGTTGATCCAATAGAGTAACAAAGTGCTTCTTGCACTCACCCTTGAGCTTGCTCACAAACTTGGTGAGCTCATTCTCATCAAGTTTCTCCACCTCACTATCATCAACACCATCTAACAATGAAGGAGTAGTAATGATGGTGATTTTGATGTTAGGAGTTACCTTGTTGATACCTTTGGCCATGAGACACTTGGCAATGGTGTTCTCATTGGGGACGCCAAAGAATGACACCTTGGAGGGTGAAGATGTGGCAATGGCAATGGTCGTCATTGCCATTCCTTCTCCACTTGTATCTTCATCATCATCGGAGGCGTACTCTTCATGCGCCACCAAACCCTTTTGAGGTGTCTTCTTAGTGAAGTTGTTCTTTCTTGGGAGAGACTTGGCTTTGTCTTTGTGAATGAGTTTTCCACCATTGTCTTCCCTCTTCACATAAGGGCACTCCGCCATAAAGTGACTGACATTGCCGCAATTGTAGCATGTCCTCAATCGTTTCTTGTTCTTTGACCCACTTGTCTTGTTCTTGGTGAAGTTGGGCCTTGAGTTCCTCTTGTTGCTCCAAAATTGCCTTGACACAAGAGCCATGTGCTCATGGTAGACATATCTGGTGTCCTTGGGGCAACACTCCTCTTCTTCTTCCTCTTCTTCTTCCAGAATGGCCTTGGCCTTCAAAGCAAGGGTGGTTGAGATTTTCTTTGACCGGACATGAGCAAGAGCATTGTCAACGGTCTTGTTCATGATGTTCATGGCAATAAACTAATCCAACACTTCACTTGAGGTTAAGGTGTGGAAGTCCTGCCTTTGACGAATCACGGAAGACATGGCCTTGTTGAATGGCATGATGGCCTTGGGGAACTTGAACATGATCCAAGTGTCATCCGTATCCCCATGGTCTTGGAGAGCAACCGCAATTGTTGTCACCCTCCGGTAGATATCACATGAATCCTCATCTTCTCGAATCACGAATTCATTAGCCTCATCAAGGACCACTTCAAAGTTGGACCGTTGGATGCTTGAGCTCCCCTTGTACATAGATACATTGTGTTCCCAACAATCCTTTGCATGCATGAAGGGACGCAAGTGGGATAGATCTTCGAGTGGGACCGCATCTTGAAGGATGAACAAAGCGGAGTGATTGTATTGATTGTCCATTTCTTCTCTTGGGGTGAAGTTGTTTGGATCATGCGGGTAGAAGCCTTGCTCAATGATTCTCCAAAGGTTTGTTGAGATGTGATTCAAATGAGACTTGATGCGAAAGGCCCAATTAGCAAAATCACCTTTAACAAGCTTGGGAGGAGGACCATAATTATTAATGTGAGGTGTAGGGACCGGTCCTCCATAGACCGAGGGAGGGGGAACCGAGGCAAAGGTTCCCATCCCATTCTTGTCATGAGGGGAAGGAACATGGGTACCTTTAGCCGCTTCCTTGGCAGAATTGGCCTCTGACTTCGATGTCATCGTATTAACCACAAGCAAGGGATTGGGAGTGGATTTCATCCCCTCAAGCAATTCTTTAAGCATAGACTTGACTACGGCCGTCATAGATGTCTTAAGTGAAGCCCTAGCTTCATTTAAGTCATCTCGTGTGATCGAAGTCAACTCCACAACCTCAGGTACTTCGGCCTCGGTGTCAACCATACTCTTTAGGTGGTGAATAGGTAGTTACCAAATTTTAACTTTTCTTAACAAAATAGGATTAGCAACTAGGGCCACCGTATTCTCCTCACACCCACAATGCAAGATGCCGTGATTCCACTAGTGGTGCCCTTGAAGGCAGCAACCAGACCTTTACAAACAAGGTTGGGGCTCCCTCCACAACCAAATTGGAGGCTCCCAACGAACCACAGTGATTCACCATAATGGAATGTGGCTCCGAGGTGACCTCAACCATCTAGGGTGCTCAAACACCCAAGAGTAACAAAATCCGCAAGGGATTAGTGGGGGAATCAAATTTCTCTTGGTGGAAGTGTAGATCGGGGCCTTCTCACCCAATCCCTAGAGAATCAACAAGTTTGATTGGCTGGGGAGAGAGATCGGGCAAAAAAGAGCTTTGGAGCAACAATGGAGGTTGGGGAAAAAAGGTGGGTCTTCTTGGGGAAGAAGACCCCCTTATATAGTGTGGGGAACAATCCAACCATTATCCCCTTATTTAGCGTGCAGCGAGCGGTACTACCGCTGGTCATAGTGTTATTGCCACTCGGCCCAGTGATACTACCGCTTGGACCGTGTATAGCGCCTAAGGGAGAAGGGACACAGGAGAGGGCCAATGAGCGGCACTAGTAGCGGTAGTAGGTGCGGTACTAGCGCTGACAAGCGGTACTACCGCCCCTACTGCTACTGTCGTTGAACCCGACACAATAAACGCCAGTCTCGAGTTGAGGAGGTACTAGCGTGGAACTAGAGCGGTAATGCCGCCTAAGGTCATGGGAAGTACTACCGCGCTGGAACAGCGGAACTACCGCCTGTGGCGCTAGGCGGAACTGCCGCTCTGGGCCACGGTACTACCGCTGGCACTTCTGCTCTGCGACTTCCACGATAACATGAATACTCCACGGATCTTGGAAGGAGGGGTGAGAGCAAAAGAGATGTGTACGTGCAGATTCTACCCACTCGTTCCGATATGGACCCCCTCTTGATAGTATCGTAACTCCTATGACTCAAGACCACCAAAAACCAAAACGAAGGAGAACTATACCATCTTCACTTTGAGCTCCGAGGGGAATAAATCGTCTCGTGCCAATGAATGAATATCTGAAATGTTCAACGCACACGATTACTCCGCAAATGCATTGTCATGAAACACCAAAACCACTTAGAGAGATATATGCCCTAAGTGGGATCAGCTTGTTGATTCTTGCGAGACAACACATTTCCTTCAGCAGGTTTCTCCGTGGGCGATGTTGCTTCTGATTCGTCGAGCAATTTTGTCACACCATGATTTTCATGCCACAACACTTAAGCTACTAAATCATGATAAAGTGTGGTTTGACAAAAACTTTTGCATTATTTGGCTTTTTATTTGAGTTGGTTTTCTCAGTGTGATTCTTTTTCAAGTGCTCTTTAAAGTCAACACAACTCCACCTTCTATACTTCATCTCCTTGCCCCAAACTTCTACCCAATGATCATTCCATGTGTATAGAGCAATATAGTATTTTCTTACAAAAATAATTTGGCCAAAAAGTATTTTCTAAAATTAGTTTTCCAAAACCCCCTGAATTGAGGTTTGCACTACAAGTACTTAATTTGGGGTATGAAAATTCTTTTAAAAAGTATATTTGAATCCTATTAGATATAGGACTCCCATAAACCACAAAAATATAAATTTAAAAGTTATTATCCTATTTTATTTAAAAGATTTTTCTTTAGACCAGAAATGGTCTTTAATAGGTTAAAATTATTTAAAAGCTTCCAAAACATTTGAGAAAAATTAGGGAAACTCAGTGGACATATATTTTACATATATATGAGTTTCAACACATGGTCATGTTCAAAATATTGGACAAAACCTCCAAAAACCATTTCTGCCCATTTTAAGGATTTGAAATATTTATACACGAAATATTTTCATAAAAATCCAAGGAAAATCCAGCAAGTCACAAATGCATATTGTGATCACCTTGCCATGCCTCATCTCAATTAAGGTCATTTTGGTTCACCAAAATGCCCCAAAACCCTCTTTGACCAAAATCAAATTTGAACAACTTTGTACTACCAACTTTCTCTCCTTGATCCCAACTTTTGTGAGAATATTCACATGACCAAATGAGGCTACTACACCAAGTGGTGCATCAAGGGGAAGTGATTTGCTCAACTAGATCTACACAAGTTCATTTCTGCTAATTTCTAGGGTTTGCCAAGGTTACATTAGCAAACTCTTCCAAATGAGCTCATCTTCCTTCTACCTTGTCATTTTGTCATGACAAACACCCCTGCCGCGTTTCACAATAAGGAAATCAGTGCAAGTACCCCAAAACCATATGAAACACCTTCTGCATTTTAACTAAAAACCCTGCTTGGGCCTCTTCCACTAATCCAAATGAGTTCTCCCCTTTACCACACCTCCTCCTAACCTCCCTCTACCTCTGGCATTTAGCACAAGTCAATGCCCATTGATCAAGGGGATGAAACCACCAATTTTCTATTCTGGACAGCCCCATTTCCACCCTTCTCCTTCCTTTCTCTTCACCCACTGGCCACCCAAAGCATCCAAGGCCAAGATCCTTTCTTAGCCCCCACCAAAAACTACTGGATGTGCAAGGGTGCACCCACAAGCATAGAAAAGGGCCTGTACAGCCATATGGGCGCTCTCGAGCGCGCTACAGTGCCCTCCCGCACTGTAGCCGCCCCCTGCCAACCACCTCCGGCCACCTCGGGCCTCCCCAGCGCGCCCGACGAGGTGCCTTGGCGTCTGTGTCACGCTAAACCCCTGTCCCCCTCCCCCTTCTCCCTCCTGTTGCCCCTGCTCGCACGCGTGCCGGCTGCCCGAGAGCTCCAATGAGCGGCTTCACACGCACGGCATCTCTGGCCATACCCCGCTCTCTCCCTTAGCACCCCTTGGCATAGTCCACGCCCAAAAACACCCCAGACACAGCGCCAGCTCCTCCCGAGCCCTGTGGCGACGAGCAGGAGCCCGCCCGCGCACGGGTCCACGACACCCCACCATTAGCCTATTTAAGGGCCTCCCCGAGTCCTACTCTCCTCACCACTCGCTCTCTCACTCCCCTAATCACCCCTACGCCACCCGCTCCTCTCCAGAAACCCTCGAGCTTGAGCTCCGCCACAGCGGCTCGCCGTCGTCCGCACGGTAGAAGCTCTCCCCGCTGCTCCTAAGCCCCGATCTGGAACCCCCGCACTCCACTGACCGTTTCCCCCCTCTTTTCCGCTCATTTCGCAGTCGGAATTGACCGGAGCCATAGACGCCCGACGCTCCTCCACCGCGAACTTCGTCACCGGCGAGCCACTGCTCCCCTCCGGCCAACTAGGGCACCACCCGAACGGCGACATGACGAGGAGTCCAACGGTGCCATCAGCTCACCCCGCCGTGCCCGAACACGTCGCCGGTGAGCTCGTCGGCCCTCTGTCGCAGGGTTAGGGATGACAGGCGGGCCCTGCCTGTCAGCCTCTCTTCTTCCTCGCCTCCCTCTCTCTCTCACTGGCGCCTAGGGCCCGCCCGTCAGGTTCAAACCTGGCGCGCGCGCGCCGCTCGGCTCGCCTGGCCCGAATCGCCTCTGGGCATGTGCACCGCGGCTGTTCTGGCCCAGTTCCAAAGTGGTCTTTTTCCTTTTCCTTTTCTGTAACTTTTTCAAAAATTCCACAGGATTAAATAATAATCCAAATGCAATAATTCCAACTCCTATATTCTTTTAATAATCCCACCTATTTATCGGTGCAGTTTTCACCCTTATCAAACCAACTTTTCTTCACTGTTCAAATTTAAATTTGAATTTGAGCATTTATGCCTGTCATTTAAAATTCCTAGCACTGTTTCTATGACTCCAAATCCAAAACTAGGAATTTTCCCTTCTTAGTTTTCACCCTAGTATTTAACAAAAATGAGTTGACATTTTTCTGAGCACTTTGATTTTTTTCTATTTTGTTATTGCCTTATTTTTCTCGTTACTATTTTGTGACGATAGATTGCGTTGCCGATGAAGGAGTTGGACCAAAAAACTTTGAAGACCCAAGAAGACTTCGCTGAGCCAGGAAAGCAGCCCTTTGACCATGTCTAAGAAACCCTTTTTATGCATGTCATATGGCACTTTTATTGCTTGTATTGAAGTCATGATAATGTGGTGACCACTTGAGGTGGTTTGCCTCCGTTGCTTTTCTCGTTGCCACTTGCATGATGCATGACCCTACCTTTCTATGAGGGTTATGCGAGTGGGTGTAGTTAGGATGCTAAGTAGCTGCTACGCAAATCGGTTGGGTATATGCATGGTGATGGAAGCAAGATTTTTTTCAAAAACCTTTCGAAAATCCCATCGGGTGCCACTTATGCCCGAGGGAGATAATGAGTTGGGTAACCACTTGATGACAAAGTGGTGTACCGAGGCAAGTGTGTGTGTTGTTTTCAAAACGGATTGGTTTAAGTTGCGACCGTTATTTCAACCTTACATGCGCAACCACTCTACCCTTATATGGGAAAGGGCATTATTGATTACCTAGGCCGATACTAGCTTGGAGCCCGCATTACTAGTGATGAGAGAGTTGTTGTTGCGCTCTCTCGGGATGGGGTCGTGCCAGGTAGGGCATCCATGACTGTTTTCATAGGGCACCGAACATGCCGTTGGTACCCCGTGCTTGTGGTATGTGATGAATATTGGAGCGAAGCTCCACAATTTTAAGATGTGAAATGTTGGGCACGGGGGTTACTACCAATCGAGTTGACTCTATGTTAGAGTCGTCTAGGGAAAGATAGTGATCGGGTGCTTACCCCGGGTACTTGAGGTACCACGGGTCGTGGATGACACAGAAGTTCCCCGGATCTTGTGGGTAAAGTGTGCAACCTCTGCAGAGTGTAAAACTATTCGAATAGCCATGTCCACGGTCAAGGAAAGTTGGGTAACCGCTCTTGAGCTACGTCCACATGTTTACAAAACAGTGTGTGTGTTTGGATAAGTGGGGAGAACTACTTGGGTCAAGTCAAAGGACATGACATGATTGAGTTGGGTTGATGCCCACTCTATTTATGTTGATATCTGTAACCTGTCCTCATGGTTAACTAAATTCTCCTGATGCATTTCTTACAAGTTGTTGAACATGTCATTGCACTCAAAACTAGCTTTCTGCAAAATTTACCTATATCATGCATTGTTGTATCTTGAACCAAAACATGGATTGCTTGCGAGTACATTCAAAGTACTCATTGGCTTGCCACTGGTTATTTTATTGGCCAGGCATGAAAGAACATGATATGATGAAGAATACTTCGGTGACGAACATGCGAGCTAGGACGCTTCCCAGTCAGAATGCCCGTAGGGTTAAGGCAGATGGCATGGGTCCAAGTTATCGACGATGATTTCCGCTGCGAAGTTATACTCAAGACTTGACCATAATGGTCATGATTTATGTAAGATGGTGTGTATGGATGTAAGACTCTTGTTATACAACTTCTGTGTGTTCAGTGAGCATTGATCTCTGGGATCACTATACACGTGCCTTCGGTGATCACGACTTATGATTCGGGGTCCCCACAGAGCTGGTACCAGAGCCATCCTGACTGTAGGAAGCCTTAGATAGCATGGTCGTTAGTTAGGGTTAAAACTATTTCACAAACTGTTACTAGTTTTCAAAACTATCTATACTTCTCTTCCCTTCTCAGTTTTTCAAAAACTCAGGTATACTTTCCTTATTGATCTCTTCCCCTTCAAAACTTTTGGTTGCCAGAACCCTTATGCCCCTGACCAGTGGATTCCTTGTAATCCTCGTGGATAATCTAGAAGGAAGATGCCTTGTCAGACATTCACCCACATCTTCTAAACACAAGATTGGCGACACATTGACAAGACGATACAAACAAAAGATACATCCTCAAGGAATGAGGACATGAATACCCAGAAGATGGTGACACCCTTGACACTGCCCCAAGATGATGCGACCTTAGCCTATGATGATCAGGGCATAGGAAATGCAAGATCATGATATACATCGCTAGTAGAGGAACCCTGTCCTTATCATTGTTGTGTCGGCAACCACCGGTGGATGGGAACCTCGCCATTTGGTATGCCTCACTATAGTGAGAAGGAAGACGGTTCTCTTCATCCCCCGCTCTCGGTGACGATATTGTCAACAATGTGTCCGACTGATTGGACCTCTACTATGCCTTATTAATGTCATTGCATAAAGGATTGCCACCTAGAACCGCCGATGCCTTTGAATGCAAAAAGGATCGCCATGAGTAAGAAGACAAGAGGAGACCAAGTCAACGCCAGCTACGAGGAGCCACCTTCACCCCATCACTTCAACATGCGTGAAGTTGTTGAAGATTCTTCACGCTCAACCCAGATCATTTCGTCAAAATAAGAGACGTAGCAACACCTGAGGAAAACTCAGAAGACTGCACGAGGCACAAGCACGACTACCAAGTCCGAGAGCCCCTAGGGTAGGATGATTCGTGTACCCCCATATGCGTAGTCGAGTCTGTGTGTTGGTTCGAATGGAACCATGTTCTGTGTTGCTTGTTTTTTTATTTTTTTGTGTTTTGGTATAAGACGCACATTTGCCCTAGGTAGCTTGTACGCGACTATATCACCTATCATGTCTTAATGGAATTGTGTGTGGCCTTTACGGCACTTGTTTGTTTACACTTGCACCATAAAACCCCCTTTAGGAATCCCCCCTTTTATGCTACTTCTCCCTCTCATCTCTGAAGACCAGCAAGACAAAATGCACTAAGGATTCCACCTCGGCAAGCAAGTGACACTCAAGACTTTTGCTACACCTCCTCGACCAAGTGCAATCCCGTAGTATTACCCCTGATGACTGGAAACCCCATCCCTAGACCCTTCAAGACTTCATGAGATACCCCAGCTCGAATCCTTAACCATGTGCTTAACCCACAGAATTGCAAGAGGACCAGTTAAGCCTTTGTAAACCTTGCACATCACTGGGTTCATTATGGAACTAGCGGACATAGTGAACAAGCACATTGTCATCCTAATATAGCACCAGAATTGACGATGCCATAGGGAAGACCAGTTTGAGGATATAGGAATAGAAAACAAATGACTTGATGAGTTTATATCAATGACTTTGAGGAATTATATGAGACTATTTGGTGGATTATGAGGCTTTCATGTTGGTAGATGAACTTGGTGGGATCATGATTATAGAGTAGCATAGCTTTCATTACCCCTGGGTAAATTGGATTTAGTGGGACAATTAAGATCACAATCTGAATTCTTGGAAGTATATGGATTTAACTTAGCCATGGGATATTGATAGGAGACAGTTGATATTACGTAAATGACTTGGGGGAAACATGTAGGAATTCTCGTTGGACATGAGATTTGGATTTAAATAGGTGATCCTAGTTGAGTATAGGTGGTGAGTAAGTCTACATGGTTCGGAGTAAATTGGATTTAGAATGATGATCTCGATCATGATACCATGTTTCTTGGAGGACAATAAACTAGGAGATTGGATTAATTGTTGGAGTTGATATAAGCTTGACCTTGGAGTTTACTTGACCATGATAATGGAAATTGGTGGACTGACTATAGTAGAGATAGCCTTTTCAAGTATTTGGGGATTATATGACTTTAGGAGATCATGTGGAACACCATAGACCTTGGATTTGTAGGATTAATGGATTATGTAGTGATTAATGGAAGTTAACAGGTTGTTGGAGTTGATTCATAGGAAGGAAACAAGATTTTGGAGTGGCATATGACGTGTTTCCTTAGGATAGATATGCACTAACATGGACCTTGGAAGAATAGGATGAGCATTGGGATTGTCGTGTTTTATTCCAGCTTGGAAGCTTGTGTGCTCTACCCATGGATTTTTAGGGGTAGCCATACATATGAGTTTGGGGATCGTAGACATATATGATTTTGTTAGACCTCCCCTCGGGAGTCACGAGCGTATAGATAACATGAGTGATGATTGGATTTGACCTATACGAAATGATGCTTTAAGCGGAATAAGGTGATCTGTTTGGAGGACTAGATATAACAATTGGCATATCAGGAATTGTGCTCAAGGATAAGATAAACGTTCACTCGCACCCTAGAATCCTTGAAACCCTTAAGCCCTACCAAGCTACAACATGGTTGTATCATGACCATGGGTCTTGACTCTAGATCGAGAACACGTTGGGCCATAATTAACCGTTACCACCACCAATGCCCCAGCCTACCTTATGTACCCCATGAACAGAAACTTCATGGAGTACTTGGTCCCGTTGGTTCTCACTTTTACTTGGTGACCTACTCGTCTAACTGAAGATGGAAGAAGAATCATTCAGCTGGTTAGGAAACATTTGAAGACCGCCATGCCAAGGAGGAAGAACTATGCCAACCACCATCGTCAAAGAGTGAACTTTCTTGTCGAAGACCAGGTGTATCTGCAAGCCACTTCTCTCAAAGGAACCAAGCATTTCCATGTCGAAGGGAGGCTTACACAGATTTATCGCCCCTCTCCAAGATCACTGCAAGAAGAAGAATAGACGGCTACCATCTAGAATTACCACCCGAGTCACCCACTGTGCACAACATTTTTTCCACACGACACCACTCTGAAAATGTTTCCGACTTTCTAACTAGGCCGGTCTCTACAAGGACATCGATCATCAAGCCAGCGACCTCCAGCCCAATATGACCTACGCGAGAGACCCCAATTGCAATTTGGATCAAGCAGGATGTCATACACGAATCCACACCATCGAGTACTTCAAGGTTCAATGGAGCACCACTCGAAAGCACAAGCAGTATGAGGACATGAAGACTACCCCAGATCCAGTTTTCGTATTTGTCGGTGTCAAAACCGGCGGATCTCGGGTAGGGGGTCCTGAACTGTGCGTCTAGGCCAGATGGTAACAGGAGACAAGGGACACGAAGTTTTACCCAGGTTCGGGCCCTCTCGATGGAGGTAAAACCCTACGTCCTGCTTGATTAATATTGATGATATGGGTAGTACAAGAGTTGATCTACCACGAGATCAAGGAGGCTAAACCCTAGAAGCTAGCCTATGGTATGATTGTTGATGTGTATGTTGTCCTACGGACTAAAACCCTCCGGTTTATATAGACACCTAAGAGGGTTAGGGTTACACAAAGTCGGTTACAATGGTAGGAGATCTTCATATCCGTATCGCCAAGCTTGCCTTCCACGCCAAGGAAAGTCCCTTCCAGACATGGGACGGAGTCTTAAATCTTGTATCTTCATAGTCCAAGAGTCCGGCTGAAGGTATAGTCCGGCTATCCGAACACCCCCTAATCCAGGACTCCCTCAGTAGCCCCCGAACCAGGCTTCAATGACGATGAGTCTGGCGCGCAGATTGTCTTCGGCATTGCAAGGCGGGTTCTCCTCCAAATTCCATGTACCTGTTTGAATAAAGTCCGGTTTCTTGTAGACATTGCGCTCCTTGGCTTCTACGCCCAATAATGGCCGCTTCCCACGTGTCAAACGAATATGAAAAGTCTGAGTGTTTTTACATTCACACCCCTAGCCGCGTAAATGAGCTGCCCTATTTAAGGGGATGAGGATTTAGGTCCAATCCACACCTTCTCCCCTCCGCGAGTGTTCATCAGAGCGCATCCAACAAAGGTCCATTCCACCATGGCCAGCCGCCGCAACTCCTCCCCTCGCCCTTCCAGCCCTAAGCCTGGATATTGGGAGAGATGTTCCACCCCGCATAGCGAGCTAGTGATGCTCCAGACCAAGGGATTTCTCCCCCCGGCCTATATGGTTCCGGTTTGAGCCGGTCTTGCCGTCTACAACGGCGGAGAGCAAGCAGAGAATGCCCCTAATCCCTCAAAAGGAGAGCGGGTGTGCCTTGTCCCTTTCTTAATAAGGGGGCTTGGATTTCCAATCCACCCATTTCTCCAGGGGCTACTGGAGTTCTACGGCCTCCAGGTACATCATCTCACGCCTACCTCAGTATTGCATATCGCGGGCTTTGTAGCCCTCTGCGAGCTGTTCTTCGGTGTTGAAGCTCATTTCGGACTGTGGAAGGAGCTATTTTGCCTCGTGCCCCGTTCCAAGAAAGGGTCAATGTATCAAGTGGGCGGAGCCGAAGTGTGGCGCATCGCCGGGACCGGATATCTGTCCGGAACCCCAAAGAAGGCGTCCAAAGACTGGCCCTCGGAATGGTTCTATATAGAAGACGTCCCGCTGCTGGATCCTGTCTGGATTGGCCTCCCTGAATACAACAGTGCTCCCTTAAAGAAGCGCCTAAGCTAGCGCCCACGGAGCCCTCAGAGGGAAAGTGACAGGGACATCATTTACCTGATGGGCCGAATAAGATTGTTAGCACATTCCGGACTAACCATGATCGGGGTTATGGCCGAATGCATTATGCGGGGGGTGCAGCCGCTTCAGTATAGAAGCCACCCCATGTGGGAATTCAACGGGGAGGACAACACCACCCGCTACGGTCGTAAGGGGCCGGATTCAGTTGTCGCTCTGCTAAAGATCTTGTCCACTTTGTATAAGGGAGAAGAGGAGGAATTTCTCCGTGTCAACCCTCAGGGTGGATTCTCCATGCACAATCCCCCGAGCTGGGTAAGCGGCCGTATTTACTTGTCCATCCGTTTTGTATTCCCATTGTTTAATATTCAGTCTGACGACTTTAACGCAGGAACTGCGCCGGGGTGTTAAGGAAATAAGCAGCCCTCCTCCACAACCCGAGGACCCAGGACGGTCCCTCGACCCGGCCTCTCAAGAGGACCCGGACATATCTGTGGAGCTGATTGATGGAGTGTTCCATCAATTGAGAGAGGACAATGCCTTGCTGGCCATTACGGCCGATTACCCAGGGCTAATCCTGATGCCCCAGGTACCTGAGATCGAAGTCCCAGTACCCCGAATAGGTGTCCGCCCACTCGTGTTCAGTTTCCTGATTGCAACCGAACTTTGCAAGGGAGGTTTTTAAGGCGGAAGACCGAACCTGCGGCGACAAGCCAACGAGGGGCCGTAGGGCCCCGTGGGCCGAAAAGAAGTGCAGTCCGCACCGAGGCGTCAGCGCAAAGGTATGGCGCGCCCCCTTATCCCAGGTGTTATACCTTCGAGGCACATTGACACTCGTGCTCTCTTCAGGACAAAGAGACCTCGCCGGACTATACCCGGAGAGGCTGCCAATCGCGCCTCCACCAGCCAGGTTCCAAAACCTGGTCCGGAGGCGGAGGCGAACGCAAGGCGCGCGCTCGACGCTCCTCCGATGGAGGATGTGGACGGGTTGTCTGCCACCAACTCTGAGGTGGAGAGTGCCATGAACCACAGGCGTCGCCGGACAATTCTTCGCGACGCTTGTTTCTCCCAAGGGGCGTTAGATGCCTTCAACTCGGGAGATGCGCACCTCCGTGCCGCTCAAATTGGTCTAGCCAGAGCCATGGAGCAATATGTAAAATACATACGGGTAAGAAAATTTTGGTAATTATATATGTAGCAGTAGCCCCCGAGACTTGAAACAGTTAGAATAACTGATTTAAGGATCATTTGATATGCAGGTTCTGACAGAAAAGAATTCCCTACTGTCCAAGGAGCTGGAAGAGTGCAAAGCCCAACTGGAGGCCGCACTAGCCGCGGCAGGGGAGCCTAAGGAGACCCCCTCTGGTAATATACACTGCGAAAGATAAGTATTTTGCAAAGCACGGCTTTGGTGCGAATCTGACAAATGAAATTGCAGATGGCGCCGGATTGAATCCGGAAAGGCAACACCTCCTACGCCAGCTAAAGGCTGGTGAGAGGGTGCTGATAAAGGTGATGGGGGAGAAGAACGATCTCCAAGATGCCAGCACCAAGCTGGGCGTCGAGCTGAAAGATGTTCGTGCCCAGCTGTCAGACTCCGTGAAGGAGAATCAGCGGCTTCGGCGCGGCATATTTAGTAAGTGCTTGAATGAACCTTTTGAAAGAAAGTTCGGCGGGGAAGTCGACTAACAGAGCAATGTCTGTAGGTGTGCTAACAGGTCGTCCTGCAGAGGAGATGCCCGGTTCTACGGGTGTTACAGCATGTCTCTCTCAAGGTAGTTTTGGTGATTGATGACAACATGTTTGCGAACTAATCTTGTGCTTTGAATTATTCACAGATTCTCCCCTGGCACGAGACGCCTTCTTCCCCTCGGAGTGTATTTCAAGACGGTGTAGCTCTTTCGTTTCTTTCTCGGTGGACTAGTTGCGTAGAGGGCACCGTAATATCAAGAGGGGGTCCGCTGGGCTTTTGCATGGGTGGAATCATCACGTACACATCAGCTTCTCACCCTCTGAGCTTTTCCTATCCATTGAAGAGATCTCTCCTCTCTTCCTTGTCCTGTCTCGGTCTAAGCGGCAGTACTGCGCAACCAGCGGTAGTACCGCTAAGAAGCCACAAGCGGCAGTACCGCTCCGCAGCGGGAGTACCGCCGTGGCTCCACAGCAGTAGTACCGCTGGGGGCCTGGCACCTCCGCCTGGTCCTCAGCTTCTTTGAGAGATCCCTTCTCCCTCTCTCTCTCACTCCAGCCGTAGTACCGTTGGGCAGTCTATCTCCTACCGCCTCGATTCGAGAGGTCCTTTTCTTGTGTCGGGGTTTGCGGCACTAGTAACGGTTGTAGTGGCGGCAATACCGTTCCTGGAGTGGTAGTACCGCCCTACCACCGCGGTAGTACCGCAGTTGGATCTGTTCCCTACTAGTCTCCTCAGCACGGCAGTACCGCTGGCTGGGGCGGCAGTACCGCTGTCCTGGCGGTAGTACCGCCCCCTCTCAGCGGTAGTACCGCCCTGTGCTAGGCTGGTTGGTGGGGGGCAACGGGATTGTTGCCCCCACTATAAAAGGGAGTCCCCTTCTTCCTTCTCACCTACCTCTTCCTCCCCAAGCTCCATTTATTGCTCAACCTCCATTAAATACTCCAAGCGTCATTTCCGCCCGATCTATCTCTCTAGCCAATCAAATTTGTTGATTTGCTCGGGAGTGGTTGAGAAGGCTCCAATCTACACTTCCACCAAGAGATTTTCGATTCCCCCACTCATCCCTAGCGGATCTTGTTACTCTTTGGTGTTTGAGCACCCTAGACGGTTGAGGTCACCTCGGAGCCATATTCCATTGTGGTGAAGCTTTGTGGTCTTGTTGGGAGCCTCCGATTAAGTTGTGGAGATTTCCCCAACCTTGTTTGTAAAGGTTCGGTCGCCGCCTTCAAGGGCACCAATAGTGGAATCACGGCATCTCGCATTGTGTGAGGGCGTGAGGAGAATATGGTGGCCCTAGTGGCTTCTTGGGGAGCATTGTGCCTCCACACCGCTCCAACGGAGATGTACTTCCCCTCAAAAGGAAGGAACTTCGGTAACACATCCTCGTCTCCACCAGATCCACTCTTGGTTATCTCTTACCTTTACTTGTGCAAGCTCTTTATTGTTTCTACCCTTGCTTGCTTGTATGCTTGTTGTTATTGCATCATATAGGTTGCTCACCAAGTTGCACATCTAGACAACCTACTTTGATGCAAAGTTTAATTTGGTAAAGAAAAGCTAAAAATTGGTAGTTGCCTATTCACCCCCCTCTAGTCAACCATATCGATCCTTTCAATTGGTATCAGAGCCTCGTCTCTTTATTAAGGACTTTACCGTCCAAAGAGTATGGTTGATACCATAGATGGTGTGGAGGAACACTCCGGTGTGAACCCGATCTCGTCTATGGGAGATGGGGGAACTTCGGTCTCTCATGAGGAGTTCAATGTGGCCTTGGAGACATTGAAAATCTCCATGACGACCGAAGTTGAAAGCATGTTTACTAAATTTCTTGAGGGGCTTAAACTATCCACTGCACCGTTGAAAGTGGGTGATCCCGCCAACAAGGTGTCGGATGCTATCCCCGACAAGGGGGAAGCTAGTAGTGAAAAGGCTCCTTCATCTAGTGGCAAGAATGGCACCAGCATCTTTGCCCATGTGGAACCACCACTTGTTTATGGTGGACCAATTCCTTCCACTCATTTGAATCATGCCGGTCCTCCCCCTAAGATTGTGAAAAATGAGGATTTTGATTCTTGGTTTTACCGCTTTAAACGTCATTTAAATCATGTGAACACTAACCTTTGGAGAATCATTGAAGAAGGTTTCTATCCACATGATCCAAGCAACTTCACTCCTCGAGAAGCCGCGGACAATCAATTTAATGAGAATGCTCTCTTCATCATTCAAGATGCAATTCCACCCGAAGACCTACCTCATCTTCGTCCCTTCGCCTTGGCCAAAGATGCATGGCATTGTGTCGTGTCTCTCTACCGGGGAAGCGCAAGCATTCAACGCTCCAACTATGAAGTGGTACAAGATGAGGCTGATGAGTTTGCAATGAAGGAAGATGAAGAACCTCGTGAGCTTTATCGGAGAGTAACCAAACTCGCGGTCTCACTACGAGATCATGGGAGCAAGGACACGGATGACAATTGGATCAAGCACAAATTCCTCAAGGCAATGATGCCCTACCACAAGGCCATGTCCTCCGTCATTCGTCAAAGACCGGACTTCCACACTTTGACCTCAAGCGAAGTGTTGGATGAGTTTGTGGCCATGAACATTTTGGACAAGACCACCGACAATGCGGTGCTCCGTTCTCAACGGGCAAACAAGCCTAACCTTGCTTTGAAGGCCAAGCTCACCATGGAAGAAGAAGAAGAGGAAGAAGAGGAGGGTAACCCCGAAGATACAAAGTATGCATATCATGAACACATGGCACTTGCTTCAAGGCAATTTTGGAGCAAGAAAAACTCGAGGCCCAACTTTAGCAAAAACAACTCGAGTGGCACAAGGGGCAAGCAACGTGTAAGGACTTGCTACAACTATGGCAACGTGAGTCATTTCGTTGCGGAATGCCCGTATGAGAAGAGGGAAGACAATGGTGGCAAACTCATCCGAAAGGACAAGGTCAAGTCGTTCCCCAACAAGAACAACTTCACCAAGAAGACTCCTCCCAAGGCTTTGGTTGTGCAAGAAGAGTACAATGAGGATGATGATGATGATGAAGATGATGAGTCGGTTGCCATGGCCTCCGTTGCCATTGCAACAACGTCACAGGTGTCTCTCTTTGACTCACCCAACGAGAGCATCACCGCCAAGTGCCTCATGGCTAAAGCCACCAACAAGGTAACCTCCAACATCAAAACTACCATCATTAATCATCCTTCCCAAATGGATAGCATTAATGAAGTTGAGGGAGCTAATGTGGAGGCTAACGAGTTTGAGGCCTTTATGGGAAAACTCAAGGGAAAATCCAAGAAGCACTTTGTTGCTCTCTTGGAACAACTTGGTGAGGCCAATGACATGACCGAGGCTCACGAAGACACCATCTCTAAGATGGAAGGGCATAGTCGTGACTATGCCGATGAGATTTCAGATCTTTCCAATGCTCTTGAGGAAGAGAGTGGTCTTCGTTTGGCTCTTGAGGAGTCACACAATATTGATCATGCTAAGTTAAAGAAAGATTATGATCATGCCCTCATTGTTTCTCGTGTGCTAAATTCCGACAAGGCCAAACTCGGAGTTGATCTTGCTAGACTCAAAGAGGAGTTTGATATACTTGACAAGGCCCACAAGGCCTTGAAGGGTATTCACGCTAGTCTCAAGGAGTCTCATGATCAACTCCAAGTGAAGCTAACTAAGGAGAAAGCAACTTTTCCTCATATGGTTTTAATTGATAATGCAAATGCTACTAACCCGTGTTGTGAGCATATACATCTTGTTGAGGAAAATGCTAATTTGAAGGAGCAACTTGAGAGAGATCTTGCGACTTGCATACAAGGCAAGAAGAACCTCAACGATCTCTTGATCAACCAAAAGGGAGGTGTGGCCAAGGAAGGGGTTGGGTACGTGCCCGACTCCAAGAACAAGAAGAAGAATGACAAGACCAAACGACCTCCTCCCCTCATGCAAACCTTTGTGAGGGAGGGAGAGAGTGTCCCCGAGGAGAAGAAGAAGAACAATGTCAAGAAGGGCAATGTCACCCCTCCCAACAAAGCCGGCGATTTTAATCCTTCTTATGTGTTATGCCGTGCTAGTGATGGGCATGTTTATGCCAAATTTGTTGGTTCTCTTCATGAGTATATTGAATGGTCTATTTGGGTTCCTAAGACCCTTGTTACTAACATCAAAGGACCCATCACAAAATGGGTACCTAAAACCAAGCATTGATCTCTTGTAGGTGTTTGCTTCCGGTGGTGGATCATGGTTGCTCGATAGCGGAGCTACAAATCATATGACCGGAAGCAAGGACTTGGTGGTGGACGTGCACAAAGTTCCATCTATGCCCACCAATGTCGAGTGGGGTGACGCCTCATCCTCTAAGGTATTGGGACTTGGCAAGGTGGTCATCTCTCATGATCTCACGATCGAGAAGGTCATGCTTGTTGAGTCCCTTGCATACAATTTACTTTCCGTTCGTCAACTTGCAATCATGGGCTTTGCCACTTTCTTTGATATCGATACCGTGGCCCTCTTGTGGAGCAAGACTCTTAAAGTAGCTTTTGTTGGGCATGTCGAGAATGGTCTATATGTGATTAACTTTTTGGAGCGACCCACTAAGACCGCGACAAGCCTAATGGCTAAAGTTGATGTGGGATGGCTTTGGCATCGTCGTTTAGCCCATGTCAATATGAGATCTTTGCAAAGTCTTCTCAAGGGGGACCATGTCCGTGGACTAAAGAATGTTAGTTTTGCTAAAGATCGTGCTTCCAGTGCCTGTATCGAAGGAAAGCTACATGAGAAGGCTCACTCCCCACGACTATCATTTATTCAAAGAGGCCCTTGGAGCTCCTTCACATGGATCTTTTTGGGCCCCCATCCTTCGATAGTCTTGAAGGTAGGAAGTATTGCTTGGTGATTGTGGATGACTACTCAAGGTACACATGTGTGTATTTCTTCAAGAGGAAGAGCGAGACCCAACAAACCGTCATTGACTTTGCAAATGAAGCACAACGTCAACACAATGCAAAGATCTTGACAATAAGAAGTGACAACGGCACCTAGTTCAAGAACTACACCTTGGATGAATTTCTTAGTGATGAGGGAATCAAGAATATTCCGCACCATACACCCCTCGACAAAACGGTGTTGCGGAGAGGAAGAACCGGACGTTGATGGATGCGGCAAGGACCATGATGGCGGAGTTCAAGTCTCCATACAACTTTTGGGCCGAAGCCATCAACACCGCGTGTCATGCATCCAATCGGCTCTACCTCCGCAAGGGCTTGAACAAGACCCCATATGAGATACTCACCGGTAACAAGCCCAACCTCAAGTACTTCCGGGTATTCGGGTGTAAGTGTTTCATTCTCAAGAAAGGTGTTCGGTTGTCTAAATTTGAGGCTAGAGCTTATGAGGGCATATTTGTTGGTTATGCTACAAACTCTCATGCTTACCGTGTCCTCAATAAATCCACGGGACTTGTTGAGGAGACGTGTAACGTGGAGTTTGATGAGAATAACGGCTCCCAAGTGGAGCAAAGTGGCACTTGTGATGTAGGTGATCAAATTCCTCCTAAAGCCATAAGAAGAATGGGTGTTGGTTTCATCCTACCCATTGAGGAACCCCTTGTGGCCGAAGGAGAAGGACAATGCTCCACTCAAGTGGAGCCATCACCAACCCAAGGCCCACACGCTTCCGAAGAACAAAGTGAAGGCCCTTAACCTCATGAACAAGACCAAGGGCAAGATCATACTCAAGACGGTGTTGACACACCAAGTGTTGCCCAAGGTCAAGTTCTCTCCCCCGAGCAAGTTCAAGATCAAGAACAAGTTCATGACGGCGCTCAAGATGATCAAGTAACTGCTCCTCAACTCACCACCGAGGAGGAATTAGAGCGTCGTGCCGCCAAGGTTGCTTCCAAGCTATCCACCAAGGATCATCTCATGACGAATGTGCTTGGAAGCTTAAGAAAGGGGGTAAGCACTCGTAGACAATTAGCAAATTATTGTGAGCATCACGCGTTTGTCTCTTGTGTGGAACCCCACAAGGTCTATGAGGCGCTGGAAGATCCGGATTGGCTCAATGCCATGCACGAAGAACTCAACAACTTCGAGCGCAACAAAGTGTGGAGATTGGTGCCAAGGCCAACGGGGAACCATAATTTCATTGGAACCAAGTGGATATTCAAGAACAAGCAAGATGCCCATGGGATTATCATTCGCAACAAGGCTCGTTTGGTAGCACAAGGCTACTCCCAAGTTGAGGGTATCGACTATGGTGAAACCTTTGCTCCCGTTGCTCGTATTGAATCCATTCGCATGTTGATTGCATATGCTTCTCATCATAACTTTAAGTTACAACAAATGGATGTGAAGAGTGCTTTTCTTAATGGTCCCATTAATGAATTGGTTTACGTCAAGCAACCCCCCGGGTTCGAGGATCCCTACTTTCCCGATCATGTGTATCAACTCGATAAGGCACTCTATGGCCTTAAACAAGCCACATGTGCGTGGTATGACCACCTTACCAAGTTGTTACAAGACCGTGGTTTTGAAGTTGGGCTAATCGACCCCACTCTTTTTACTAAGAAGGTCAAAGTGGAGTTGTTTGTGTGCCAATTATATGTTGATGATATTATCTTGGGTTCTCCTAACAAAGCTTTCAATGAGGAATTTGCCGCTCTCATGACCTCAAAGTTCGAGATGTCCTCCATGGGAGAGTTGAAGTTCTTTCTAGGGTTCGAAGTGAAGCAAAGAAGAGAAGGAACCTTCATCAATCAATCCAAATACACCCAAGACATGCTCAAGAGATTCAAGCTAAGTGACGTCAAGCCGGCCTCCACTCCAATGCCCACCAAGTGCCATCTTGACTTAGATCCCAATGGTAAAGTGGTGGATCAAAAGGTATATCGTTCCATGATTGGCTCCTTGCTTTACCTTTGTGCATCTAGACCGGACACCATGTTGAGTGTGGGAATTTGTGCATGGTTTCAAGCCGCACCTAAGGAAAGTCACTATGTGGCGGTCAAATGAATCTTTCAATATTTGGCTCATACCCCAAACTTTGGCTTATGGTACCCAAGAGGATCAAACTTCAAGCTTGTAGGGTACTCGGATTCCGATTGGGCGGGAGACAAAGTGGATAGGAAGTCCACTTCCGGAGGGTGCCAATTCCTTGGTTGCTCTTTGGTAAGTTGGTCTTCCAAAAAGCAAATTTGTGTGTCTCTCTCGTCCACTGAGGCAGAGTATGTTGCCGCCGGTAGTTGTTGTGCACAACTTCTATGGATGAGGCAAACTTTAAAGGATTACGGTGTCACTTGTGACAAAGTGCCTCTTTGGTGTGACAATGGAAGTGCCATCAAGATTTCTCTCAACCCAGTGCAACACTTCAAGACGAAGCATATTGAGATTCGGTATCACTTCATCCGGGATCACATTAGGTGAGGAGAGATCGAGCTCAACTATGTCAACACTCATGACAACCTTGCAGATATTTTCACGAAGCCCTTGTATGAAGCAAGATTTCGTGAGTTAAGGCATGAGCTAAATATCATTGATTCGAGCAATGTGTCTTGAGCCCGTGCACACCCTACCACGCTCAATTTGTTGTCTAGTTTAGGTGTAGGCATGGACATAGGGGGAGTGTTGTTCTCTCAATGAACTCTCCCTCCCCCCATTATGCATAAATTGATCAAGTCTTTCACTTTAGCCATTGTTGATGTCACTTGTGCTTAAAAGACGAGTTTTGGTCATGGGCCCAAGGTTAAAATCTTCGCGGTGCAATACCTTTTGACTCAAACATAGGTGGCCTCGGCCACCGCCCTCTTGTGAAGAGGTGTGTCTTGGTCGTTTGCTGGTGTGTTTGCCGTTTTTGTCGTTTCGTCGAGCTAAAGCCATGTCTGTTTAGTTGCCGTGGTGTGATGGGCGGTACTACCACTGGTGGTGCGCGGTACTACCGCTCGTAAGCGGTACTACCGCCCCCCAGCACGGTACTACCACTGGGGGACGAGAACAGGGGGTTAAGTCGGGGGCAGGGGGGTTTCTTCTCCCCCATACCCATTCACTTCGCCCCTCTTTTCTCTTCCTCTCTCTCCAGCCTCCACTCGCCGCGGGAGGGCTCCGGCGGATCTCCGTCTCTGGGGCATCCCTCTCCATTTCCTTTGGTGGAGTCGATCCCCACCACGTCCTCTTTCCATGGATGCCGGTATTGCCCCCACCCCGTTCCTTGTTTCTTAGGGGCAATGGTGGTTGCATCTCTAGATTTTTGGCTAAATCTAGGCTTGAGTTGGTTGAAGAAAGCAACTAGACTATCTCGATTAGAGTTTGGTAGGATTATTTTTGAATTTGGTAGGCCGGTAGTGCCGGATCTGACCATGGTAGTAGGAACCCGCTGTTTCACCGCCTCGTGCTAAGAAACTGTTGTTTCTCCGCCTCAAGCGGTACTACCGCCCTCTTGGAGCGGTACTACCACTTGACCTAGAGCGGTACTACCTCTCTCTCTGGGCCGGTACTACCGCTTGGGGTGGTACTACCGCGGGCAGGTCACGGTACTACCGCTGCATGCCAATTTCCATCATTTTCCTTCCTTACCTTGATCTTTTGTTGAGTTTGTTGGCTTATGCTCGTTCTTTCTGGTTGTTTTGCGTGTTCTTGTGTTTGGCTCCAGGTGATGACCCTTCCGAGCAGCAAGGTCGCCGTATCAACCCCGGGCGTGCCACATCAAAACGCTACCGTACCTCTGAGCCAGCCGGTGGTTCCTCAAGCACCCAACTGCCTCCAGCAAGTGCATCTGCAAGTGTTCCTCCACCTCCTCAGCAATCGAAGCGGGCCGCCCAAAAACCCAAAGGGAAGACTGTGACTGAGATGACCAACAAGGAGTTTTGGGAGAAGCGTCACCACAACCCCTATGCGGTGGCCCAAGAACCCACTTTGGTCAACCGCCCGTTCTGGAACCGTTTTCAGTTTGCCATCTACTTTGATGTGATCAAGGCCAAGAAGAATCTTTTTGTTGATGTTCTCTCCATTGATACTGATGCTATGGAGAAGGACCCAGAGTACTTTGGCGAAGCTCTTCAGATATGCACTCAGCTAAACATTCTCAGGATCATGCAATTCAACAAGGATTTTGATGCGGATTTGGTAGCTCAATTCTATGCCACCGTCCATCTTGGGACGGATGTCGACAGGACTCTGACATGGATGACCCATGGCAAGCTGCTTTCTATCAAGTGGAAGGCTTTCATGGAGTTACTTGATGTGGTGGATATCGGGCTTGAGACTCCTGTCGGTTTCCATCCTCACTACAATGCTACATCCACCCACAAGCAAGCCCTTTGGCCCTACTGCACTGTGAAGGTTCACCCAGTAACTGAGAAGAAGACCTATGAGCTGTCTCCATATTTGGACATTCTTCATCGCATATTCCGTGAGACTCTCTTCCATCGGATCGGGAATCTGGATATGGTCCACTCTTACCTCGTGGACATGCTCCTTTTCTGTCAGCATGAGAAGGAAGCAAGCACTGGAGAGAGCCTGGATATCTCTCATGCCATGTGGTCTGAACTTCTATCTGCCGTGTTTGAGCGCAAGTGTCCTATCTATGGTCCATTCATCATGAGGCTCTTTGAGAGGGCCTGGGCACAGACTTATCCCAGAGTGTTGCTAGAGACTGGAGACTTGGTGTCTCATGAGATCAAGCGTCTGAGGAAGAAGGACAACTGGACAGCGCCTCACACAGGAGGTCCATCTGCTACTGCTGCCACAGGGGGTCCGTCTGCTGATGCTGCTGCTGCTGCCATGGGGATCGAGGGTGAGGCTGCTACTGATGATCATGAGGAGAACTTTGGCCCCTCTAGTGCAGAACCGTCGTGGGCACAGAAGCTTAAGCGCAAGATGAAGAAGCTTTTCTGCATGGAGTCTCATGGTTAGTACATGACTCATGTGGCGGAGAAGCATGCCAGGACGCGCCACAAGGAGCTCATACGTCAGATGGGAGCAACTGTTGCCAGTGCGTCTAAGGGTCAGATCACTGAAGAGGAGGACTAGATTCATCAGAATTGCCACTGGACCGACTCCGATGCCGAGCAGTTTTCGACCCATGATGAAGATGCAGAGATGTGATGTTCGAGCTCTTCCGCCTCCCATCACCTGGAGTCGTAGTGTCACTCTATGCCCTTTTTGGTGTCTTGCTACCAAAGGGGGAGAGAGTGTAGGGATTTGCTTCTTGTGTCGTGCTTTCAGTCGTCTTGTGTTTTCTTGTTTGTTCCTTCTTTGGTTTGGTTTGGTTTGGTGTGAGACCTTAGCTCTAGTCATATGGTGTAAGACATATGCTCCCTATCGCTACCTTATTACTTATGTCTATTCAGAGTACTGTAGTTTATTATGAGATGCATGCTTGCCCTGTTTATTCTCTCCTCTCATATATATTGTGCTTAGTATTGTTGGACTATAAAATATAGGGGGAGTGTTGATCCGAATGTGTGTGTCATGCCTTCTCTAGGTGCACACATTCTGGGGGAGCCCAACTATATTTTGTAGTTCTTAGTTTTCTTCGTTTCATTTCTTTTCCTTGCGCAAATCCCTAGTTGTCATCAATCCACCAAAAAGGGGGAGATTGTTACAGCATATCTCTCTCAAGGTAGTTTTGGTGATTGATGACAACATGTTTGCGGACTAATCTTGTGCTTTGAATTATTCACAGATTCTCCCCTGGCACGAGACGCCTTCTTCCCCTCGGAGTGTATTTCAAGACGGTGTAGCTCTTTCGTTTCTTTCTCGGTGGACTAGTTGCGTAGTGGGCACCGTACTATCAAGAGGGGGTCCGCTGGGGGTTTGCATGGGTGGAATCATCACGTACACATCAGCTTCTCACCCTCCGAGCTTTTCCTGTCAATTGAAGAGATCTCTCCTCTCTTCCTTGTCCTGTCTGGGTCTAAGCGGCAGTACCGCGCAACCAGCGGTAGTACTGCTGAGAAACCACAAGCGGCAGTACCGCTCCGCAGCGGTTGTACCGCCGTGGCTCCACAGCAGTAGTACCGCTGGGGGCCTGGCACCTCCGCCTGGTCCTCAGCTTCTTTGAGAGATCCCTTCTCCCTCTCTCTCTCACTCCAGCCGTAGTACCGCACTGCCTGCGGTACTACGACCGAAGGGTCACAAGCGGCAGTACCGCTCCACAGCGGTACTACCGCCCTTGACCCCACTGCCGTAGTACCGTTGGGCAGTCTAGCTCCTACCGCCTCGATTCAAGAGGTCTTTTTCTCGTGTCGGGTTTTTCGGCACTAGACATGGTTGTAGTGGCAGTAGTACCGTTCCTGGAGCGGTAGTACCGCCCTACCACCGCGGTAGTACCGCAGTTGGATCTGTTCCCTACTAGTCTCCTCAGCGCGGTAGTACCGCTGGCTGGGGCGGTAGTACCGATGTCCTGGCGGTAGTACCGCCCCCTCTCAGCGGTAGTACCGCCCTGTGCGGGGCTGGTTGGTGGGGGGCAACGGGATTGTTGCCCCCACTATAAAAGGGAGTCCCCTTCTTCCTTCTCACCTACCTCTTCCTCCCCCAAGCTCCATTTATTGCTCAACCTCCATTAAATACTCCAAGCTTCATTTCCGCCCGATCTATCTCTCTAGACAATCAAATTTGTTGATTTGCTCGCGAGTGGTTGAGAAGGCTCCGACCTACACTTCCACCAAGGGATTTTCGATTCCCCCACTCATCCCTAGCGGATCTTGTTACTCTTGGGTGTTTGAGCACCCTAGACGGTTGAGGTCACCTCGGAGCCATATTCCATTGTGGTGAAGCTTCGTGGTCTTGTTGGGAGCCTCCGATTAAGTTGTGGAGATTGCCCCAACCTTGTTTGTAAAGGTTCGGTCGCCGCCTTCAAGGGCACCAATAGTGGAATCATGGCATCTCGCATTGTGTGAGGGCGTGAGGAGAATACGGTGGCCCCAGTGGCTTCTTGGGGAGCATTGTGCCTCCACACCGCTCCAACGGAGACATACTTCCCCTCAAAAGGAAGGAACTTCGGTAACACATCCTCGTCTCCACCGGATCCACTCTTGGTTATCTCTTACCTTTACTTGTGCAAGCTCTTTATTGTTTCTACCCTTGCTTGCTTGTATGCTTGTTGTTATTGCATCATTTAGGTTGCTCACCTAGTTGCACATCTAGACAACCTACTTTGATGCAAAGTTTAATTTGGTAAAGAAAAGCTAAAAATTGGTAGTTGCCTATTCACCCCCCCCCCTAGTCAACCATATCGATCCTTTCAACGGGTGACCTTCTTCCCGAGCTCTCGCAACTGCTCGATCGAGTTCGGCAGGCGATGCGAGGCGTCGCCTAGGCCCTATGGCCATCCGTCTCCATGCCCGAAGGTCTTGGAGAGCTTGCAGAGAAGCTAAAGGGAGCACGGCGGCACTTCCGATTGTGGAAGATATCAGCCTGCCGTCAAGGCGCTAGGGAGGCCTGGGCCATGGTGAAGACGCGGTACGCAAAGGCTGACCCCAACCACATGGCCGAGGTCAGTCCTGTAGGGCCCGATGGGAAGGAGATCCCTGTAAGCTTAGTATACGGCCAAGTAGAGTTGGCCGCAAAGTATTCCCAGCAGGACTGTAAATTAGACAGCCTGTTAGATGGTATTGAAGAGGAATACAACTAGTCAAAATGACTATGTAATTTAATTGACATTTATAATGCCTTCTAGCCGGATTGTAGATCATTTGTCATGGCCGACCTTTTCGCTTCAGCCTCGGGACCTGACGGTTCGGAGTGTGTCCGAATTCCCATGCAGTTATATAGGAACCGGGGAATGCATGGAGACCAGGCGTAGGGGTCATTAGGGCGTGAACAGACAAGTGCCCGACTAGGTATGTTATATTACATGGTTAGTAAGAAACATCTTCCAGGGAGAATAGTTCCATTAGGGATTCCTTTCCCTAGGAGGCATGCCCTAAGGTGCATGTCCATACTGCGAAAAGAAACGCAGGAAAAACATCTGGGGGCGTATAGATAAAAATAAAAAAAAGATCATCTTTAGTTCACCGACCGAATATTCCCTTAAGAACGCTAGCTTTCGGCTTCACCCAGTCTGAGGTACACGTCCCGCTGACCCGGTAGTAACAATCGCAGAGGTGCTCCCTTTACCACCTAGCCGAACAATCGGGAACGTAGGGGTAAGCACAGGAGCCAGGCAACCCAGCTTGGCCAAAACTTAAGTCATATCGATGCATATAATGGTGAATAAAAGGTACATGCGGAAGTGTGACACATGTGTTGGGCATGAAGCCCGTATGAATAAGCTTCTGTTTAAAGAAGCCCCTAGGTTTAATGAGCGTGGATAGCGCGTCACTTTATGAGCCTTTAGAGGCTATAAGAGAGAGAGAGAAGAAGAAGAGAAATGTAAGACAGAAAATATAAAAAATGGACAGAGGAAGGAGACGAACACAGAGTCCGAGACTAGGCATAGAATCTTCGGAGACGGGCTGCGTTCCATGGGTTTGGCTCGAGTTGGTTATCCGATGCATCCCGCAGGCGGTATGCTCCACCAGTCAGGACTTGGTCAATTATGAAGGGACCTTCCCACTTGGGCTTGAGTTTGTCCTTTTTCTTGTCCGGTAGTCATAGAACTAATTCGCCAATGTTGTAATTTTTGGCCCGTACTTCTCTGCTTTGGTATCTTCGAGCCTGCTGTTGATAGAATGCGGAACGGGCTTTTGCCATGTCACGCTCCTCCTCCAATGCGTCCAAGCTGTCCTGCCGATCGAGCTCGGCTTCTCTTTCTTCGTACATGCGCACTCAAGGTGAGTCATGAATTATGTCGCAAGGCAAAACTGCCTCTGCGCCGTACACCATAAAGAATGGCGTGTATCTGGTGGTGCGATTCGGCATGGTCCGCAGCCCCCAGAGTACGAAGTCGAGCTCCTCTACCCAGTGCGTGTTAGATTCCTTGAGGGACCGCAATAATCTGGGTTTGATGCCGCTCATGATAAGACCATTTGCACGTTCGACCTGGCCGTTAGTTTGTGGGTGATAGACGGAAGCATAATCGAGCTTGATGCCCATGTTTTTGCACCAGATTTTTGCCTCGTCGGCTGTGAAGTTCGTGCCGTTATCAGTGATGATGCTGTGGGGGACGCCGTGACGGTGTACAACCCCGGATATAATGTCTATCACCGGTCCGGATTCGGCCGTCTTAACAGGCTTGGCTTCTATCCATTTGGTGAACTTATCCACCATGACCAGTAAGTATTTTTGCTTCTGGGTTCCGCCTTTAAGGGGTCCAACCATGTCAAGCCCCTAGACCGCGAAGGGCCAAGTAATGGGGATGGTTTGGAGGGCGGTGGGTGGCATATGGCTTTGGTTTGCAAAGAGCTGGCTACCGATGCATCGTTGGACTAAGTCCTGAGCGTCTGCCCGGGCCGTCGGCCAATAAAAGCCTGTACGGAAGGCCTTGCTTACAAGGGACCGGGCTGCAGCGTAATGACCGCCGAGTCCGGCATGAATTTCAGCCAGGAGATTCCGCCCCTCCTCTTCGGAGATGCACCTTTGAAGGACTCCGGTAGTGCTTTTCTTATAAAGCTCTCCCTCGTCGACTCTGTAGGCTTTGGATCGCCGCACTATGTAGCGTGCCTCATTTTGGTCCTCGGGGAGTTCCTGCCTAGTAAGGTAGGCGAGGAATGGTTCTGTCCACGGGGCGATGACGGCCATTATTACGTGGGCTGAAGGTGTTATTTCATTGGCAGAGCCTCCGATTGTGTCAGAATGTTCGGTGTCGGGCAGTGCGGTTGGGTCCGGGCTGTTATTGTTCGGCTCCCCTTCCCATGCCACGGATGGCTTGAACAACCTTTCCAAGAAGATGTTGGGGGGGGGGACTACATCACGTTTTGCGCCGATGCGTGCCAGGACATCTGCCACCTGATTATTTTCCCGGGCTATATGGTGAAATTCAAGCCCCTCGAACCGAGCTGACATTTTTAGGACGGCATTGCGGTAAGCTTCCATTTTTGGATCCTTGGCATCGAAGTCTCCATTTATTTGGGATATTGCGAGGTTCGAGTCCCCGCGCACCTCTAGGCGTTGGATGCCCATGGATACTGCCATCCGGAGACCATGTAAAAGGGCCTCATATTCGGCTACATTGTTGGAGTCCGTGTACATAATCTGTAGTACGTATTGAACTATGTCTCCTGTGGGGGATGTCAAAACGACACCAGCCCCCAGTCCGGCTAACATCTTGGAGCCGTCGAAATGCATGATCCAATTTGAATATGTGTCGTACTCTTTAGGGAGTTCGGCCTCCGTCCATTCTGCGACGAAGTCGGCCAAGACTTGTGACTTGATGGCTCGTCGTGGCTTATAAGTTATGTCAAACGGGAGGAGCTCGATGGCCCATTTCGCAATCCGGCCCGTTGCGTCATGGTTGTTTATAGTATCGTTAAGTGGTACTTCCGAGGCTACTGTTATTGAACACTCTTGAAAGTAGTGTCGTAGCTTCCGGGATGTGATGAGGACATCAATACAATTGTTACACCCACAGCCCCTGCTGCTATACATACTGGACCAATTACTAGAGCTCGTGCACGCCAACTAAATTACCAGGTACTTTCGTTTCTTGGTAATGATTCTAATGTTCATGAGAATATGATGCTGCCTAAATTGGATACATTTGTTTTGCTTACAAATGAAGGGCCTAGCTTGGAGAAGGATGAACATTGGAGCAAGAACAAGCATGGAGATGATGGCATGCGCAAGGGGAACAAGAACGGAGTTACAAGTGATGATTTCAGGACTTTGAAGCCACCATAATGGGTGCATGAAGCCTTGGACGAAATATACAAGATGCCACTTCATAAATTTCGTCCCGAGGCTATTTTAGGTGCTGCGTCACCTTATTATTGGGCCAGGCCCATGTAATTTCGAAATACATAAGTATAGGCTATTTTTAGAGTCCGTATGTGTGGGGAACCAAGAGATAGGGTTGATTTCGGACCCCTCCACCAAGGGCCACGAAATTCCCCCCTCTTCCTCCATATATACAGCCCTTAGGGCATCGTTTAGACTTTGGGTTTTGTTTAGATTAAAGTTCGCCATAGCTGCAACTTCGCGTACTTCGTTTGTGTTCAACGACCAGACAAAGGCGTCACAGAACCCCACCTTGATCAATAAAGCTTTCATCTTATATTCGCAATATCCAGATTGCAATCTTAGTTTCTTACTTGTTCTTCGTTTGCTCGCAGGAAACAGACCCTCGTGGTCAGGTTGATCGTGCTCCGGCGTGGTCAATAACCTCTTGGAGTTGGTTTAGCGATTGCTAAGGCGCGACGTCCTCGCACGTTCATAGTCGGATCGTCAAAGTCGACTTCCACCAAAGCGATATCCATCATCTCATCGAAAGACGGGACACCTTTGCCTCTATCAAGTGGTATCAGATTTCCAGGTTGCTCGGTGAGATTTTACAGTTTTTCGTAGTTTAGATCGAGTCTGTTCTTCATACCTACAGTCCACGAAAAAGCCACAAAAAAAATTAGGGTTAGTTCATCATATCCGAACCAATCTGAGCCTTTGCATAATCTTTTTAGGGTTTTGCTTTGTTGAATTTGCGGTTGCATCGTCGTGTCTAGTTGCTGGTCTTAGAGTCTAGTCTTTTAGAGTTTCGAGTTCTGGTCATAAGTTGTCACGCCGCCGCCGCACCATCATCATCGCCCCTGCCATCTACCACCACCGCTCCGAATCCGTATCCATATACCACCACCAATCCGTGTCCTTATACCACCACCGATCCATATCCATATACTACCACCGCTACCACCACCGCTGCCATATACCACCACCATATATCCACCACCAATCCGAGTTCCTTGCTTATTAGGGTTGTTTTCGAGATCCATCTAGATTCCGATTCGTGTTTCCTTGCCGGAGTAGGTTTCGGAAAAAAAAAGAGTCGGGTAGCCACGCTCCGTTTAGGCCCAAAATTTTTCGAAAACGCATTTTTCGAAAAAATTTCTGGCTATCCTATTTTTAGGTGTTTCTGAGTGTTTTGAGACAGGTGCCATTATAGGAAGTTTTTTTTGACCCGTTTCCAGTTTTTGGGTCCGGGCAGTCGAAAAAAAAAAATTGGTCGAAAAAATTTCGTGCCCATCCTGTCAGTTTGAGCTAGGAAGAGTTTTGAGACACTCGCCATTATAGTGATTTTTCGCAAAAAAAAAAGCAGCGCAAAAAAAAAGAGCGCAAAAAAAAAGAGCGAAAAAAAATATTCAGAGTGTGCTTTTCCCTTGTTTACGTGCCGCGCCGTGATTTTGTTAGTGTTCTAGGCTCGCGTCTCTAGCACAGTCTAGCCTAGGACCAGCACAGTACCGTCGTTGAGCGTTTATTCAACTTTGCATCTCTGAATTGATTATTGCTGACCCTTTTTGCTACCATATTATAAGCCTTCCCAGCTCCACATACATCTACGTCGTGCGTTTGACTCTCCCTGGTAATCGCTCTATCCAAGCTTTGAGAGTTTTTGACTACAACGGTTGCCGATCACCGCCTGCTGCTGGGTAAGAACTGGTAAGAATTTGATATTTGCTTGACGGATTTGTGACACCCACCACCACCACTTGTTCGTAGTCTGTAGGATCATATTCTTGTGTGTTTCTATTGCTGCTAACCATGCCAGGATCACAAGCCGACGAGATTGACTGGGAGAATTTATCGAACAAGGAGCTTCATGATAAGTTTCAGCAAATGATGACTGAACAGGTGCAAGATGTGCTGAACAATTTTGAAGAGGCCATGGAGAAGATCACTGGCCTTGAGAAGACGTTCGAAACAAAGCTCGATAACAGATTTAATGAATTGCTCGCGCGTCTTCCACCACCACCACCCGATGCACCTAACGCACCTCTCCAACAACAACAACAACGACTACCTCCACGTCGCGAAATAGACCTTCGCCGAGCGAGCCGTGTTCCTCTTGCGTTTGGCCAAACTGTTGGTGCTGCTGTTGATACTTCTGTGGCTCCTGCTACTGCTGTTGCTGGTACCCAGGAGGATGATGAGTATGCGGGCGATTATGAGGATGAGGTTGATCAAAATCAGATCTACGAGCAGCCACCAACACCACCACCAGCAGGTCGACCTCAGGTATATATTCGTAATGGTAGGCCTGCACCACCACCTCAGGTACGAGATGATGTCCATATTCCTAAACTGAAATTGAATATTCCACCATTTGAGGGTAGATATGTTCCTGATATATATCTTACTTGGGAGTTAGAAACTGAACAAACTGAAGTACTACTTGTCACCCCCAAACTGATGGACAAACTGAAGTAGTCAATAGAACGTTGTCTACTATGCTTAGGGCTGTTTTGAAGAATAATAAGAAAATGTGGGAGGAATGCTTGCCTCATATTGAATTTGCTTATAATCGTTCATTGCATTCTACTACTAAGATGTGCCCTTTTGAAGTTGTGTATGGTTTCCTACCTCGTGCACCTATTGATTTGTTGCCTCTTCCATCTTCGGAGAAGGTTAATTTTGATGCTAAACAACGTGCTGAATTGATTTTAAAAATGCATGAGTTAACTAAGGAAAACATTGAGCGTATGAATGCTAAATATAAACTTGCTGGAGATAAGGGTAGAAAACATGTTGTGTTTGCACCTGGAGATCTTGTTTGGTTACATTTGCGTAAGGATAGATTTTCTGATTTGCGCAAATCAAAGCTAATGCCACGTGCTGATGGTCCCTTTAAGGTGTTAGAGAAAATAAATGATAATGCATATAAACTTGAGCTGCCTGCAGATTTTGGGGTTAGTCCCACTTTTAACATTGCAGATTTGAAGCCTTATTTGGGTGAGGAAGATGAACTTCCGTCGAGGACGACTTCATTTCAAGAAGGGGAGGATGATGAGGAAATCAATACAATTGTTACACCCACAGCCCCTGCTGCTATACATACTGGACCAATTACTAGAGCTCGTGCACGCCAACTAAATTACCAGGTACTTTCGTTTCTTGGTAATGATTCTAATGTTCATGAGAATATGATGCTGCCTAAATTGGATACATTTGTTTTGCTTACAAATGAAGGGCCTAGCTTGGAGAAGGATGAACATTGGAGCAAGAACAAGCATGGAGATGATGGCATGCGCAAGGGGAACAAGAACGGAGTTACAAGTGATGATTTCAGGACTTTGAAGCCACCATAATGGGTGCATGAAGCCTTGGACGAAATATACAAGACGCCACTTCATAAATTTCGTCCCGAGGCTATTTTAGGTGCTGCGTCACCTTATTATTGGGCCAGGCCCATGTAATTTCGAAATACATAAGTATAGACTATTTTTAGAGTCCGTATGTGTGGGGAAACAAGAGATAGGGTTGATTTCGGACCCCTCCACCAAGGGCCACGAAATTCCCCCCCTCTTCCTCCATATATACAGCCCTTAGGGCATCGTTTAGACTTTGGGTTTTGTTTAGATTAAAAGTTCGCCATAGCTGCAACTTCGCGTACTTCGTTTGTGTTCAACGACCAGACAAAGGCGTCACAGAACCCCACCTTGATCAATAAAGCTTTCATCTTATATTCGCAATATCCAGATTGCAATCTCAATTTCTTGCTTGTTCTTCGTTTGCTCGCAGGAAACAGACCCTCGTGGTCAGGTTGATCGTGCTCCGGTGTGGTCAATAACCTCTCGGAGTTGGTTTAGCGATTGCTAAGGCGCGACGTCCTCGCACGTTCGTAGTCGGATCGACAAAGTCGACTTCCACCAAAGCGAAATCCACCATCTCATCGAAAGACGGGACACCTTTGCCTCTATCAAGTGGTATCAGATTTCCAGGTTGCTCGGTGAGATTTTACAGTTTTTCGTAGTTTAGATCGAGTCTGTTCTTCATACCTACAGTCCACGAAAAAAGCCACAAAAAAAATTAGGGTTAGTTCATCATATCCGAACCAATCTGAGCCTTTGCATAATCTTTTTAGGGTTTTGCTTTGTTGAATTTGCGGTTGCATCGTCGTGTCTAGTTGCTGGTCTTAGAGTCTAGTCTTTTAGAGTTTCGAGTTCTGGTCATAAGTTGTCACGCCGCCGCCGCACCATCATCATCGCCCCTGCCATCTACCACCACCGCTCCGAATCCGTATCCATATACCGCCACCAATCCGTGTCCATATACCACCACCGATCCATATCCATATACTACCACCGCTACCACCACCGCTGCCATATACCACCACCATATATCCACCACCAATCCGAGTTCCTTGCTTATTAGGGTTGTTTTCGAGATCCATCTAGTTTCCGATTCGTGTTTCCTTGCCGGAGTAGGTTTCGGAAAAAAAAAGACTAGACTCCATGCTCCGTTTAGGCCCAAAATTTTTCGAAAACGCATTTTTCAAAAAAAATTCTGGCTATCCTTTTTTTAGGTGTTTCTGAGTTTGAGATAGGTGCCATTATAGGAAGTTTTTTTTGACCCGTTTCCAGTTTTTGGGTCCGGGCAGTCAAAAAAAAAAAATTGGTCGAAAAAATTTCGTGCCCATCCTGTCAGTTTGAGCTAAGAAGAGTTTTGAGACACTCGCCATTATAGTGATTTTTCGCAAAAAAAAGCAGCGCAAAAAAAAAGCAGCGCCAAAAAAAAAGCGAAAAAAAAAATTCAGAGTGTGCTTTTCCCTTGTTTACGTGCCGCGCCGTGATTTTGTTGGTGTTCTAGGCTCGCGTCTCTAGCACAGTCTAGCCTAGGACCAGCACAGTACCGTCGTTGAGCGTTTATTCAACTTTGCATCTCTGAATTGATTATTGCTGACCCTTTTTGCTACCATACTATAAGCCTTCCCAGCTCCACATACATCTACGTCGTGTGTTTGACTCTCCCTGGTAATCGCTCTATCCAAGCTTTGAGAGTTTTTGACTACAACGGTTGCCGATCACCGCCTGCTGCTGGGTAAGAACTGGTAAGAATTTGAGATTTGCTTGACGGATTTGTGATACACCACCACCACTTCTTAGTAGTCTGTAGGATCATATTCTTGTGTGTTTCTATTGCTGCTAACCATGCCAGGATCACAAGCCGACGAGATTGACTGGGAGAATTTATCGAACAAGGAACTTCATGATAAGTTTCAGCAAATGATGACTGAACAGGTGCAAGATGTGCTGAACAATTTTGAAGAGGCCATGGAGAAGATCACTGGCCTTGAGAAGACGTTCGAAACAAAGCTCGATAACAAGTTTAATGAATTGCTCGCGCGTCTTCCACCACCACCACCCGCTGCACCTAACGCACCTCTCCAACAACAACAACAACGACTACCTCCACGTCGCGAAGCAGACCTCCGCCGAGCAAGCCGTGTTCCTCTTGCATTTGGCCAAACTGTTGGTGCTGCTGTTGATACTTCTGTGGCTCCTGCTGCTAATGCGGAGGAGGATGATTATGTGGGAGATTATGAGGATGAGGTTGATCAAAATCAACACTACATGCAGCCACCTGTACCACCACCAGCAGGTCGACCTCAGGTATATATTCGTAATGGTAGGCCTGCACCACCACCTCAGGTACGAGATGATGTCCATATTCCTAAACTGAAATTGAATATTCCACCATTTGAGGGTAGATATGTTCCTGATATATATCTTACTTGGGAGTTAGAAACTGAACAACGATTTACATGTTTACAATATCCTGAGGAGAGACGAGTTGCTGCTGCCGTTTGTGCTTTCACTAGTTTTGCATGTGTATGGTGGTCTGAACATTGTAGATTATATCCTATTCCAACTACTTGGGCTGCTTTGAAAACTGCTATGCGTACGCGTTGGGTTCCACCATATTATCAACGTGAATTGCTTCAAAAATTGCAGCGTTTAAGACAAGGGAAAAATTCTGTAGAAGAATATTATCAGGAATTACAATGATTAGATGTGGTATTGTTGAGGAGAATGAAGCTATGCTTGCACGTTTTCTGGGTGGATTAAATAGAGAGATTCAGACCATTCTAGACTATAAGGAGTATACTAATATCACTCGTTTATTCCATCTTGCTTGTAAAGCTGAACGTGAAGTGCAGGATCGACAAGCATTGGGGCGAACTAACTTTTCTGCAGGCCGACCTTCATCATGGACACCACGTGCATCTTCTACTTCAACTGCACCAGCACCTCCATCCGGTGCCACCTCCAGCCGTGATACAAGAAAACAGGCACAACCACCATTATCTGCCAAGAGCGCACCTGCGGGGCCTGCACAGCGTTCTTCTTCTTCCATGGCATCAACAGGGCACACAAGTGATATTATTTGTCGTCGTTGTAAGGGAGGAGGTCATTATGCGAGAGAATGCAAATCTCCGCGTGTGATGATTGCTACCGGGGATGGTGGATATGAGTCTGCTAGTGACTATGATGAGGAGACTTTGGCTCTTATTACACGTGAAGAACATGGTGGAGATGATTCTGATCATGAGACGCAATACATGGCTCCTGAAGACGCTGACAGGTATGAATGTTTAGTTGCTCAACGTGTTTTGAGTGTGCAGGTCACACAAGCTGAGCAAAATCAGAGGCACAATTTGTTCCATACCAAGGGAGTTGTGAAGGAACGTTCTGTGCGCGTCATCATAGACGGAGGGAGCTGCAACAACTTGGCTAGCATGGATATGGTGGAGAAGCTTTCTCTCACTACAAGACCACATCCACATCCTTACTACATCCAATGGTTCAACAACAACGGCAAGGTTAAGGTAACACGTACTGTTCGTGTGCATTTTAGTATCTCTACATATGCTGATTATGTTGATTGTGATGTGGTACCTATGCAAGCATGTTCTTTATTACTTGGTAGACCATGGCAATTTGATAAAAATTCTGTACACCATGGTAGAAACAATCACTATACTCTTGTTCATAAGGATAAAAATATTACTTTGCTTCCTATGACTCCTGGTTCCATTTTGAAAGATGATATTAATAGAGCTAATAAAGCACAACAGGAGAAGAATAAGAGTGAAAATCAGATTGTGGCAAAAGAATTTGAGCAACAAATGAAGCCTAATAATAAACCATCTAGTGTTGCTTCTGAAATTAAATTGAAAAGTGCATGTTTATTTGCCACCAAATCTGATATTGATGAGCTAGATTTCAGCAAATCTGTTTGCTATGCTTTTGTGTGCAAAGAGGCATTATTTTCATTCGAGGACGTGCCTTCCTCTTTGCCTCCTGCTGTCACTAACATTTTGCAGGAGTTCGCTGACGTTTTTCCACAAGACGTGCCACCGGGATTACCACCTATTCGAGGGATTGAGCATCAGATTGACTTAATTCCCGGTGCTTCACTGCCAAACCGTGCACCATACCGTACCAATCCAGAGGAGACGAAGGAGATTATGCGTCAAGTACAAGAGCTTCTCGACAAAGGTTATATACGCGAATCCCTTAGTCCTTGTGTTGTTCCTATTATTCTAGTGCCGAAAAAGGACGGTACATCACGTATGTGTGTTGATTGTAGAGGCATTAATAATATTACTATTCGTTATCGTCATCCTATTCCTAGGCTAGATGATATGCTTGATGAATTGAGTGGCTCTACAATATTCTCCAAAGTTGATTTGCGTAGTGGCTACCATCAAATTCGTATGAAATTGGGAGATGAATGGAAAACAGCATTTAAAACTAAGTTTGGATTATATGAGTGGTTAGTCATGCCTTTTGGGTTAACTAATGCACCTAGTACTTTCATGAGATTAATGAACGAAGTTTTACGTGCTTTCATTGGACGATTTGTGGTAGTTTACTTTGATGACATATTGATTTATAGCAGATCTTTGGAAGAACATTTGGAACATTTACGTGCTGTTTTTATTGCTCTACGTGATGCACGTTTGTTTGGTAACCTTGGGAAGTGCACCTTTTGCACCGACCGAGTATCTTTTCTTGGCTATGTTGTTGAATTGAAGTTGATAAAGCCAAGATTGAAGCTATTGAGAGTTGGCCGCAGCCCAAAACGGTCACACAAGTGAGGAGTTTTCTTGGCCTCGCTGGATTCTATAGGCGTTTTGTGAGAGATTTCAGCACCATTGCTGCACCTCTCAATGAGCTTACAAAGAAAGATGTGCCTTTTCTTTGGGGTACCGCACAGGAAGAAGCCTTCACGGTATTGAAAGATAAGTTGACACATGCTCCTTTACTCCAACTTCCTGATTTTAATAAGACTTTTGAGCTTGAATGTGATGCTAGTGGAATTGGATTAGGCGGTGTGTTATTACAAGATGGCAAACCTGTTGCATACTTTTCTAAAAAATTGAGTGGGCCTAGTCTGAATTATTCTACTTATGATAAAGAATTATATGCTCTTGTTCGGACTTTAGAAACATGGCAACATTATTTATGGCCCAAAGAATTTGTTATACATTCTGATCATGAATCTTTGAAACATATTAAAAGTCAAGCTAAACTGAACCGTAGACATGCTAAATGGGTTGAATTCATTGAGACTTTTCCTTATGTCATTAAACACAAGAAGGGAAAAGAAAATGTTATTGCTGATGCATTGTCTCGCCGCTATACTATGCTTTCACAACTTGACTTCAAAATATTTGGTTTGGAAACCATCAAAGATCAATATGTGCATGATGCTGATTTTAAAGATGTAATGCAGAATTGTAAAGAAGGAAGAATGTGGAACAAGTTTGTTGTTAACGATGGATTTGTGTTTCGAGCTAGCTCCGTTCGTCTTTTGTTGTTGCAGGAGGCGCATGGAGGAGGATTAATGGGACACTTTGGCGTGAAGAAGACGGAGGACGTACTTGCTACACATTTCTTTTGGCCAAAGATGAGACGGGATGTTGAGTGTTTTATTGCTCGCTGCACTACATGTCAAAAAGCTAAGTCACGACTCAATCCTCATGGTTTATATATGCCTTTGCCTGTACCTAGTGTTCCTTGGGAGGATATATCTATGGACTTTGTTTTAGGTTTACCTCGAACAAAGAAGGGGAGGGATAGCATATTTGTTGTCGTGGATAGATTCTCGAAAATGGCACACTTTATACCATGTCATAAAAGCGATGATGCTGTTAATGTTGCTGATTTGTTCTTTCGTGAAATTATTCGCTTGCATGGTGTGCCAAATACTATTGTTTCAAATCGTGATACTAAATTTCTTAGCCACTTTTGGAGATGTTTATGGGCTAAGTTGGGGACTAAACTGCTTTTTAGTACTACTTGTCACCCCCAAACTGATGGACAAACTGAAGTAGTCAATAGAACATTGTCTACTATGCTTAGGGCTGTTTTGAAGAATAATAAGAAAATGTGGGAGGAATGCTTGCCTCATATTGAATTTGCTTATAATCGTTCATTACATTCTACTACTAAGATGTGCCCTTTTGAAGTTGTGTATGGTTTCCTACCTCGTGCACCTATTGATTTGTTGCCTCTTCCATCTTCGGAGAACGTTAATTTTGATGCTAAACAACGTGCTGAATTGATTTTAAAAATGCATGAGTTAACTAAGGAAAACATTGAGCGCATGAATGCTAAATATAAACTTGCTGGAGATAAGGGTAGAAAACATGTTGTGTTTGCACCTGGAGATCTTGTTTGGTTACATTTGCATAAGGATAGATTTCCTGATTTGCGCAAATCAAAGTTAATGCCACGTGCTGATGGTCCCTTTAAGGTGTTAGAGAAAATAAATGATAATGCATATAAACTTGAGCTGCCTGCAGATTTTGGGGTTAGTCCCACTTTTAACATTGCATATTTGAAGCCTTATTTGGGTGAGGAAGATGAACTTCCGTCGAGGACGACTTCATTTCAAGAAGGGGAGGATGATGAGGACATCAATACAATTGTTACACCCACAGCCCCTGTTGCTATACATACTGGACCAATTACTAGAGCTCGTGCACGCCAACTAAATTACCAGGTACTTTCGTTTCTTGGTAATGATTCTAATGTTCATGAGAATATGATGCTGCCTAAATTGGATACATTTGTATTGCTTACAAATGAAGGGCCTAGCTTGGAGAAGGATGAACATTGGAGCAAGAACAAGCATGGAGATGATGGCATGCACAAGGGGAACAAGAACGGAGTTACAAGTGATGATTTCAGGACTTTGAAGCCACCATAATGGGTGCATGAAGCCTTGGACGAAATATACAAGATGCCACTTCATAAATTTCGTCCCGAGGCTATTTTAGGTGCTGCGTCACCTTATTATTGGGCCAGGCCCATGTAATTTCGAAATACATAAGTATAGGCTATTTTTAGAGTCCGTATGTGTGGGGAAACAAGAGATAGGGTTGATTTCGGACCCCTCCACCAAGGGCCACGAAATTCCCCCCTCTTCCTCCATATATACAGCCCTTAGGGCATCGTTTAGACTTTGGGTTTTGTTTAGATTAAAGTTCGCCATAGCTGCAACTTCGCGTACTTCGTTTGTGTTCAACGACCAGACAAAGGCGTCACAGAACCCCACCTTGATCAATAAAGCTTTCATCTTATATTCGCAATATCCAGATTGCAATCTTAGTTTCTTGCTTGTTCTTCGTTTGCTCGCAGGAAACAGACCCTCGTGGTCAGGTTGATCGTGCTCCGGCGTGGTCAATAACCTCTCGGAGTTGGTTTAGCGATTGCTAAGGCGCGACGTCCTCGCACGTTCGTAGTCGGATCGTCAAAGTCGACTTCCACCAAAGCGATATCCATCATCTCATCGAAAGACGGGACACCTTTGCCTCTATCAGGATGCCATGTATACCATGTACACAATCTTTTGATAATGCGGGTACCGTGATTTGCAGGGAGTGAGGACAGTGGACACATAATAGACCGGCTTTTGAAGGGGGAATTTGTGTCCGTCCGCTTCTCGTTCGAGGACGAGCACTGCGCTTACAACCTGATGTGTTGCTGCAATGTACAATAGCATTGGTTCGCCAATGTTTGGCGTGGCCAGGACTGGGTTTGTTGCCAGTATGGATTTTATTTCGTCGAGTCCGGCCGTGACTGCGTCCGTCCATTTGAAGTGTTCGGTGCGCCGAAGGAGGCGGCAAAGGGGTAGGGCCTTTTCTCCCAAGCGGGAGATAAAGCGGCTTAGAGCCGCCACACATCCGGTTAACTTTTGTATTTGTTTGAGGTCCTTTGGGATATCCAGTTGCGACAGAGCTCGGATCTTGGCTGGATTTGCTTCAATTCCTCTATCGGATACAATGGAGCCCAAGAGCTTTCCGGCTGGAACGCCGAAAACACATTTTTCCGGGTTGAGCTTGATGTCGTATGTTCGGAGGTTATCAAATGTGAGCCTCAAGTTGTCTACTAGAGATTCAACATGTCTTGTTTTGACGACCACATCATCTACATATGCCTCCACTATTTTGCTGATCTGGCTTGCCAGACATGTCTGAATCATGTGCTGATATGTTGCGCCGGCGTTTTTGAGCCCGAAGGGCATCGTGTTGAAGCAGAATGGCCTGTATGGTGTGATAAATGCCGTTGCGGCTTGGTCTGGTTCTGCCATCTTGATTTGATGGTAGCCAGAATATGCGTCAAGGAAACACAACAAATCGTGTCCTGTGGTAGCATCGATAATTTGATCGATGCGGGGGAGGGGGAAGGGATCCTTTGGGCAAGCCTTGTTAAGGTCTTTAAAATCAACACACAGGCGCCAGGATTTGTCCTTCTTTGGTACCATCACCAGGTTTGCTAGCTAGTCCGGACGTTTTATATCTTTGATGAATCCGACCTCCAATAGATTTTCTAGCTCCTCTCCCATGGCATGTCTCTTAGGTTCGGAAAAACGCCGAAGAGCCTGTTTGACAGGTTTGAATCCTGTTTGGATATTTAAGCTGTGCTCGGCCAGCCTGCGTGGGATTCCTGGCATGTCTGAAGGGTGCCAGGCGAAAATGTCCCAGTTCTCTCATAGGAACTCTTGCAATGCGGCATCGACATCAGGGTTTAACTGTGCCCCGACGGAAGCTATTTTATTGGGGTCTGTTGGATGGACTTGGAATTTGACTATTTCGTCCACCGGTTTAAATGAGGTGGACTTGGATCTTTTGTCGAGTACCACATCATCCCTATTCACCGTAGAGCGCAGCGCAGTCAGCTCCTCAGCCGCTAGGGCTTCGGATAGTGCCTCGAGGGCCAGTGCGGCTGTCTTGTTTTTGGCGCGGAGTGCTATGTCCGGATCACTAGTGAGAGTGATGATCCCGTTAGGCCCGGGCATCTTGAGCTTCATGTACCCGTAATGGGGTATTGCTTGGAAGATTGTAAACGCTTCCCGCCCTAGCAAAGCGTGATAACTGCTGCAGAACGAAGGCACCTGGAACGTGACCTCTTCGGACCTGTAATTATCCGGCGTGCCGAACACCACATCTAGTGTGATTTTTCCTGTATAGCGCACTTCCCAACTGGGGATTATTCCTCTAAAGGTTGTGCTGCTTCGCTCAATGCGGTTCCAGTCTATTTCCATTTTTTGAAGAGTCTCCTCATAAATGAGGTTCAGTTCGCTGCCGCCGTCCATGAGTACCTTGGTAAGACGAAAGTCGTCCACTATTGGACTGAGGACCAATGCGGCTGGTGCTCGGGCTGTTCGGAATTTAGGTTCATCACTGGCGTTAAAGGTAATAGCCGTGTCACTCCATGGGTTTATTGTTGCTACTTGGTAGACTTCGGCAAGGCTGCGGAGTGTTCTTTTTCGCATATTATTTGATGCCAAAGTCTCGAAGACTGTTAATACCGTATTGGTGTCTCTGGGGTGGCTTTCTGTGGCCTCCGGAATTAGGAGATTTTCGCCAATTTTGGCCACTTGCCGGACTATCCAACATGCTCTGAGGCTGTGAGTTGGTGTGGCGTCCTCTATACTGTGAATTTTATAGGGTCCATTAAGCCACCCTTCCAGTACAGTTCCATGCCCTGTAGAGGGTTTTTGCTTTTTAGTGCTTGACCCGGGTGACTGGTGATGATGCACCCTTTTATTTCGGACTGGGTTTGTATTCAGGGCCGGATTGTCCCAAAATTTTATTTCGGTTTTCTAGGCGCTTTCCATCGCACAGTACTTTCGTACAATGGACGCCAAGTCAGCGAAGCGTGTAATATCACGGTGACTTATGACGTTGAGTATTCCCTTGTCCGTGCAGTTAATGCAGAAGATTGAGATTGCGTCTTCCTCGCGGCAGTCCCTTAGCCTGTTTTTAACCAGGAGGAATCTGGCCCAGTAATGATGTATTGTTTCATCGGGTTCTTGCCTGATTTTGGATAGATCGCTTATGTTGGGGTGGGTGGGTGGAATTAAATCCGAAGCCTCACCCCATCTAAGGCTCAGAGGCCGAGGAATTTCTGAACTCGAAAATTTGGATTCCTGGATGTTGTCTAATGAATCCAGCCTGTCGCCTGACTCTAAGTTCAGGTATTGAGTGATATCCTCCCCTCCGTGGGTATCCGGCTTGGAGGGATCGGGAATCCGAACGTAGCGAGTCCTTAAGATAGATGAAGGGTCACCGCACTGTCCCTCTACCACGGCAACGTGATGGGTGACTTGGGGAGAGGTAATCTCTCTCAGATCGGTTTTATGCCCAATCTGGTCGTAATCCGTAGCGACTCCCAGGGCGGCGAAGCGATCCAAGAGCTCGTTTATGGAGGAATGCTCTATTGGATCTAACTGCTCGGCGAGTTCCGAGTTGACATGAAGATTGTTTTCGATGGCTCGAGAGGTCATCGTCGGTGCAGAAGCCGAACAGGCGGTCATAAGAAAGCCACCTAACCGGAGGGTTTGGCCGACAGCCAAAGCTCCCTTAGCAATGGTGTCGTCTTTAAAGACGGGGCGAGGCATCATTCCTGATGGTGACGACACAGAGGAACTCTCAATGAAAGCACCAATGTCGGTGTCAAAACCGGCGGATCTTGGGTAGGGGGTCCCGAACTGTGCGTCTAGGCCGGATGGTAACATGAGACAAGGGACACGAAGTTTTACCCAGGTTCGGGCCCTCTCGATGGAGGTAAAACCCTACGTCCTGCTTGATTAATATTGATGATATGGGTAGTACAAGAGTTGATCTACCACGAGATCGAGGAGGCTAAACCCTAGAAGCTAGCCTATGGTATGATTGTTGATGTGTATGTTGTCCTACGGACTAAAACCCTCTGGTTTATATAGACACCGGAGAGGGTTAGGGTTACACAAAGTCGGTTAAAATGGTAGGAGATCTTCATATCCGTATCGCCAAGCTTGCCTTCCACGCCAAGGAAAGTCCCTTCCGGACACGGGACGGAGTCTTCAATCTTGTATCTTCATAGTCCAGGAGTCCGGCTAAAGGTATAGTCCGGCTATCCGAACACCCCCTAATCCAGGACTCCCTTAGTATTCCTTTCCACACCGAGTTTGGGAATCTCGGGGACGAGATTCTTTTAAGGGGGGTAGGTCTGTCACACCCTGATTTTCATGCCACAACACTTAAGCTACTAAATCATGATAAAGTGTGGTTTGACAAAAACTTTTGCATTATTTGGCTTTTTATTTGAGTTGGTTTTCTCTCTGTGATTTTTTTTCAAGTGCTCTTTAAAGTCAACACAACTTCACCTTCTATACTTCATCTCCTTGCCCCAAACTTCTACCCAATGATCATTCCATGTGTATAGAGCAATATAGTATTTTCTTACAAAAATAATTTGGCCAAAAAGTATTTTCTAAAATTAGTTTTCCAAAAACCCCTGAATTGAGGTTTGCACTACAAGTACTTAATTTGGGGTATGAAAATTCTTTTAAAAAAGTGTATTTGACTCCTATTAGATATAGGACTCCCATAAACCACAAAAATATAAATTTAAAAGTTATTTTCCTATTTTATTTATAAGATTTTTCTTTAGGCCAAAAATGGTCTTTAATAGGTTAAAATTATTTAAAAGCTTCAAAAATATTTGAGAAAAATTAGGGAAACTCAGTGGACATATATTTTCCATATATATGAGTTTCAACACATGGTCATCTTCAAAATATTGGACAAAACCTCCCAAAACCATTTCTGCACATTTTAAGGATTTGAAATATTTCTATAGGAAATATTTTCATAAAAATATAAGGAAAATCCAGCAAGTCACAAATGCATATTGTGATCACCTTGCCAAGCCTCATCTCAATTAAGGTCATTTTGGTTCACCAAAATGCCCCCAAACCCTCTTTGACCAGAATCAAATTTGAACAACTTTGTACTACCAACTTTCTCTCCTTGATCCCAACTTTTGTGAGAATATTCACATGACCAAATGAGGCTACTACACCAAGTGGTGCATCAAGGGGAAGTGATTTGCTCAACTAGATCTACACAAGTTCATTTCTGCTAATTTCTAGGGTTTGCCAAGGTTACATTAGCAAACTCTTCCAAATGAGCTCATGTTCCTTCTACCCTATCATTTTGTCATGACAAACACCCCTGCCATGTTTCACATGAAGGAAATTAGTGCAAGTACCCCAAAACCATATCAAACACCTTCTGCATTTTAACTAAAAACCCTGTTTGGGCCTCTTCCACTAATCCAAATGAGTTCTCCCCTTTACCACACCTCCTCCTAACCTCCCTCTACCTCTGGCATCTTCACACTGGTCACCCAATGCATCCAAGGCCAAGATCCCTTCCTTAGCCCCCACCAAAAACTACTGGACATGCAAGGGTGCGCCCACAAGCATAGAAAATGGCCTGGACAGCCATATGGGCACTCTCGAGCGCGCTACAGTGCTCTCCCGCACTGTAGCCGCCCCCTGCCAACCACCTCCGGCCACCTCAGGCCTCCCCAGCGCGCCCGACGAGGTGCCTCGGCGTCTGCGTCACGCTAAACCCCTGTCCCCCTCCTCCTTCTCCCTCCTGATGCCCTTGCTCGCACACGCGTCGGCCGCCCGAGAGCTGCATTGAGCGGCCTCACACGCAAGGCATCTCTGGCCTTACCCCGCTCTCTCCCTTAGCTCCCCTCGGCATAGTCCATGCCCAGCAACACCCCAGACACGGCGCCAGCTCCTTCCGAGCCCTGTGGCGACGAGCAGGAGCCCGCCGACACACGGGTCCATGGCACCCCGCCGTTAGCCTATTTAAGGGCCTACCCGAGCCCTACTCTCCTCACCACTTGCTCTCTCACTCCCCAAATCACCCCCTATGCCACCCGCTCCTCTCCAGAAGCTCTCGAGCTCGAGCTCCACCGCGGCGGCTCGCCGTCGTCTGCACGGTAGAAGCTCTCCCCGCTGCTCCTAAGCCCCGATTTGGAACCCCCGCACTCCACTAACCGTTCCCCCTCTTTTCTGCCCGTTTTGCATTCGGAAATGGCCGGAGCCATCGATGCCCGACGCTCCTCCACCACGAACCTCGTCACCGGCGAACCATTGCTCCCCTCCGGCCAACTAGGGCACCACCCGAAAAAGCGACAAGACGAGGAGTCCAACGGTGCCATCAGCTCACCCCTCCATGCCCGAAAATGTCACCGGTGAGCTCGCCTGCCCTCCGTCGCAGGGTTAGGGATGACAGGCAGGCCCCGCCTGTCAGCCTCTCTTCTTCCTCGGCTCCCTCTCTCTCACTGGCGCCTAGGGCCCGCCCGTCAGGTTCAAACCTGGCGTGCGCGCGCCGCTCGGCTCGCCTGGGCAGAATCGCCTCTGGGCCTGTGCGCTGCGGCTGTTCTGGCCCAGTTGCACAATGGTCTTTTTCCTTTTCCTTTTCTGTAACTTTTTCAAAAATTCCACAGGATTAAATAATAATCCAAATGCAATAATTCCAACTCCTAAATTCTTTTAATAATCCCACCTATTTATTGGTGCAGTTTTCACCCTTATCAAACCAACTTTTCTTCACTGTTCAAATTTAAATTTGAATTTGAGCATTTATGCCTGTCATTTAAAATTCCTAGCATTGTTTCTATGACTCCAAATCTAAAACTAGGAATTTTCCCTTCTTAGTTTTCACCCTAGTATTTAACAAAAATGAGTTGACATTTTTCTGAGCACTTTGATTTTTTTCTGTTTTGTTATTGCCTTATTTTTCTCGTTACTATTTAGCGACGATATATTGCGTTGCTGATGAAGGAGTTGGACCAGAAAACTTTGAAGACCCAAGACGACTTTGCTGAGCCAGGCAAGCAGCCCTTTGACCATGTCTAAGAAACCCTTTTTATGCATGTCATATGGCACTTTTATTGCTTGCATCGAAGTCATGATAATGTGGTGACAACTTAAGGTGGTTTGCCTCCATTGCTTTTATCGTTGACACTTGCATGATGCATGACCCGACCTTTCTATGAGCGTTATGCGAGTGGGTGTAGTTAGGATGCTAAGTAGCTGCTACGCAAATGGGTTGGGTATATGCATGGTGATGGAAGCAATATTGTTTTCAAAAACCTTTCGAAAACCCCATCGAATGCCACTTATGCCCGAGGGAGATAATGAGTTGGGTAACCACTTGATGATGAAGTGGTGTACCGAGGCAAGTGTGTGTGTGTGTGTGTGTGTTGTTTTCAAAATGGATTGGTTTAAGTTGCGACCGTTATTCCAACCTTACATGCACAACCACTCTACCCTTATATGGGAAAGGGCATTATTGATTACCTAGGCCGATACTAGCTTGGAGCCCGCATTACTAGTGACGAGAGAGTTGTTGTTGCGCTCTCTCAGGACGGGGTCGTGCCAGGTAGGGCAGCCATGACTGTTTTCACAGGGCACCGGACACACCGTTGGTACCCCATGCTTGTGGTATGTGATGAATATGGGAGCGAGGCTCCACAATTTTAAGATGTGAAATGTTGGGCACAGGGGTTACTACCAATCGAGTGGACTCTATGTTAGTGTCGTCTAGGGAAAGATAGTGATTGGGTGCTTACCCCGGGTACTTGAGGTACCGCGGGTCGTGGATGACACGGAAGTTCCCCGGATCTTGTTGATAAAATGTGCAACCTCGGCAGAGTGTAAAACTATTCGAATAGCCGTGTCCACGGTCAAGATAGTTGGGTAACCGCTCTTGGGCTATGTCCACATGTTTGCAAACCAGTGTGTGTGTTTGGATAAGTGGGGAGAACTACTTGGGTCAAGTCAAAGGACTTGACATGATTGAGTTGGGTTGATGCCCACTCTATTTATGTTGATATCTGTAACCTGTCCTCATGGTTAACTGAATTCTCCTGATGCATGTCTTACAAGTTGTTGAACATGTCTTTGCACTCAAAACTAGCTTTCTGCAAAAATTTACCTATGTCATGCATTGTTGTATCTTGAACCAAAACATGGGTTGCTTGCGAGTACATTCAAAGTACTCATTGGCTTGCCACTGGATATTTTATTGGCTAGGCATGAAAGAACATGATATGATGAAGAATACTTCGGTGACAAACATGCGAGCTAGGACGCTTCCCAGTCAGAATGCCTATAGGGTTAAGGCAAATGGCATGGTTCCAAGTTATCGATGAAGATTTCCGCTGCTAAGTTATACTAAAGACTTGACCATAATGGTCATGGTTTATGTAAGATGGTATGTATGGATGTAAGACTCTTCTTATACAGCTTCTGTGTGTTCAGTGAGCATTGATCTCTGGGATCACAGTACACGTGCCTTCGGTGATCACGACTTATGAGTCGGGGTCCCCTCAAATTTGCGCAGCTGAAACCAAAGTAAATCAGTTATTGGGTCACGAGCTGGCAGTGGAGGAGTGAGACGATCTTGAAAGTCTTCGGCAGAAAACCCTTGATCAATATACTCATAGAGTTCTTTAAGATCTGAGTTGCTCAATTGCTTCTTGGAGAAGAACTTCCAAAGCAATTTCCATAGGTGCTTCTTATTTTATGCCGTGATCATGTGCACAAGTTTTGTTCGGTTGTTGATTGCATTCAGTTCGGCAGCCAAGTGTTCTTTCTCTTGGCGATCCTCAGCCATATGCTTCAGCAGTAGTTGTTGAGTGCGCAAGCTCACTTCAAGATGTGAAGGAGGTTGAGTATTCGGTTTTGTATCACGTCGAGGTAGCCGTGGCCCGTCGAATGTAATATGATAATCAGGAGGGCTTGACACTAGTGCTTTCCCCGAAGAAAAATCTTGCATAACTTTCAGAGTATCACGCACAGGAGGAATCAAAGCTTTTGTGACTGATTTTGGCTAAATATTTGGTGTGCATGTGATAACCCACAAGTATAGGGGATCAATTGTAGCCTCTTTTGATAAGTAAGAGTGTCGAACCCAACGAGGAGCTAAAGGTAGAACAAATATTCCCTCAAGTTCTATCGACCACCGATAGAACTCTACGCACGCTTAACGTTCGCTTTACCTAAAACAAGTGTGAAACTAGAAGTACTTTGTAGGTGTTGTTGGATAGGTTTGCAAGATAATAAAGAGCCTAAATAAAAAGTAGGGGCTGTTTAGATGAAGACACAACTAAGTTAGTTTTAATAGAGAGCTTGTTATCACACAAGAAAGTTATTTGTCCCTAGGCAATCGGTAACTAAACCGGTAATCATTATTGCAATTTTATTTGACGGAGAGGCATAAGCTAACAAACTTTCTCTTCTTGGATCATATGCACTTATGATTGGAACTCTAGCAAGCATCCGCAACTACTAAAGATCATTAAGGTAAAATCCAACCATAACATTAAAGTATCAAGTCCTCTTCATTCCCATACACAAACAACCTACTTACTCGGGTATGTGCTTCAGTCACTCACGCTACCCACCATAAGATAATCATGAACATATTGCAAACCCTACAGTGGGGATCCCTCACGCTTGCGCGACACGGAGAGCACCATAGGCCAGCACCGATAATAAAACATGCAACTCAAACCAACCACGATCATCAATTAACCCACAGGACAAAACAGATCTACTCAAACATCACAGGATAGCCATACATCATTGGGAAATAATATATAGCGTTGAGCACCATGTTTAAGTAGAGATTACATCGGATAAAAGAGTGGTTACACCGCTGCATAGAGGGGGGAAGAGTTGGTGATGACGGCGGTAAAGTTGTTGGTTTAGATCGTTGTTGCGATGATGGCCCCAGCGGCGTTTCGGCGCCACCGGGAGAGAGGGGGAGAGAGCCCCCCTTCTTCTTCTTCTTCCTTGACCTTCTCCCTAGATGGGAGAAGGGTTTCGCCTCTGGTCCTTGGTCTCCATGGCATGGGAGGGGCGAGAGCCCCTCCGAGATTGGATCTGTCTCTCTCTGTTTCTGCGTTTTCAGATCTGGCCTTTCACTATTTCTTTTATTCCCGGAGATCCGTAACTCCGATTGGATTGAAATTTGAACACGATTTTTATCCGAATATTAGCTTTCTCGCGGCGAAAGAAGGGCACCAACCGCCTTATGGGGTTTCCACAAGGGTCAGGGGCGCGCCCCCCTGCCTCGTGCCCCCCTCGGGCATCGTCTCGTGTTGATTCCACTTCCCAAAATTCACATATATTCCAAAAAAATCTCCGTCAGTTTTTATCCCGTTTGGCCTCCGTTTGATATGGATTTTCTGTGAAACAAAAAACATGCAACAAACACGAACTGGCACTGGGCACTGGATCAATATGTTAGTCCCAAAAATAGTATAAAAAGTTGCCAAAAGTATATGAAAGTTGTATAATATTGGCATGGAACAATCAAAAATTATAGATACGATAGAGACGTATCAACATGGCATAGTCAACCACTTTCTGAATCCATGGTGCAAATACTTTAATAGTTTTCGGGCGCTGAGCAGAATCCATCAGTATGCGTAAGAACATGTCTTCGAAATCAAAGATGTATCCTTGGGAGATGGCATGAATAGTGTTTCTAAGCACATCAGATATAGCATTTTTTGCATTCATTCCAACCAGAGGGCAAAAGGAATAGGTGAGAATATGATAGAAGGTCTGATTGTCAAAGGTCAAGTGCTCGGGCAAGGGAGGACCATTGTAATCATGAATTTTATCTTGATCCATTGTGCATCGAAAATCTTCATTGGAAATTGCATGAATGTTCTGAACTCGAATTTCCATCTTGCCATGCTCGAACCGAGGGAAATAAAAATGAGAGACAAAGTCCATTGCAGAGCACTTTATGCGTTTCCCTTCGGTCATCCATTCCATTATCCACTTTGTGCTATCAGATTCTTCACCAGAGATGTACAGAGTGCCATAGAATTGAAGGATTATCTCTCTGTTCCATGGATGCTAGAATGCAAAGACATGCGTGAGGCCAAAATCTTCGATGTCTTGCAATACTTGATTAAAGAAGCCAAATGTTCTTCATCGCCATAAAATCCGGAAACTCATGAGGAAAAATCTTTCAGCTGTCGTAGAGGATTCGCGAATAATATGAAGCATGTTCTTTAGTCCAGAACCGAGGGGATGCAGACGTGCGAGGTTTGCTGTATGGACTTTCTTGAAAGAAAACATGATGAGTGTTCCGATTGAAAGTGGCCCTTTAACGCTAAAGGCTGTTGAGAATATGGACAGTTGCTCACAAGGATATGGATATTTGAGCTCATCTTCAACGGAAATGACAGAGTCTGGATGATGAGCAAAGTCTGGCTTTGCTGTAGAAGGACCAACATCTGAATTTCTTCTCGCTATGTCGAGGGAAATACGCAATGAAGAGGGAGCAGACACTTTATCAGGCACTAAAGCTTTATCAGGCACTATGGTTAGATGAGGATCTTCTTCAACATGTGGTTGAGGTGCAGGAGGAGGAACCGAGTCATTTGGTTCGACAAGGGCTGGTGAAGCTTGGCGCTTAGACTGTGAAAGTTCACCTTGTTCTGATACGTGTTGCTGAGAAGGATTTGCTTCATGAGCATGGGAGGACATAGACACTGTCTTAATTGGCCTTGGCGAAGTAGATGCATTTGCAACCGGTTCATGAATTGGCGAAGGAATTACTCGTTCAGGAGAATTTTCTTTCTGTGTCTTAGCACCAGGAGGAGGAGCATTCTTCTTTGCTATTTTCTTCTTCTTTTGCGTCGGCTGATCAATGTGCCCTTTGACAAGATCATTGTAGCCAGTGGCTTGAGCTTGATGATCAAGGTAGATCTTGCGAACAATTTGGTCCACATCAGAATGAAATCCTAATATTCTGTTCCGAAGGATAGTCAAGGCATGATTGACATCCACATAAGATTCTTCAAGTTTCTTGATGACAAACTTGGATGTTGCAACCCTCGTCGATTTGTCAAGCTCATTTAGCTGCGCAGTGAGGTCATTGATCTCAACTGAATCATCTCTCATGTCTCAAACAAGATCAGATGCTTGAGCAATCACTTCAGAGGGAATGGGCAAAGATGCCACTTCTCCATCAAATAGATCCTCCACAAATTTGTCAAGCTTCTCCATGATGAACACTTGATTGAAGTAGTGAGGTGCATCAGAATCGTCATGAGTCTGTGTAGCACGGGCAGTCTATGCTACATTTTTCTCGGTCGGAGGCATACAAGCCAATGGTTGAGTCAACTTTGGAGCAAATTTAGCAGCCTTTGCTTTCACAACCTCAGCTCTTGGAGCATTCTGCTCGGCAGAAGGAGCTTTGATTTGCTTCACCTTGGGCTTCGGAATTTTCTTTCCTGGCTTAGTTGTGCTTACAGGTGCATCAACAACTAAGTCTTGCAAATTAATCGCCTCAGGATGAGGAGTCATATTCACATGGTCTACCATTGTGACAGTGGTATGAGGTGTTTTTCTCTTCAATGAAATATTCTTCGGAGGTGCTATCGAAACTGCACTTGATCAGACAGAATGGTGGATGTAGTGATGTTCACTTGCTTGAAAAGAGTTGCTTCAACTTCTTCCCATGTAAGAGGGGGATCATCTTGATCGGAGGAATCACTTTCATCATTTGTAACAACTGGTTTGTCTGGCCTTCTCTTCGGCGCGCTCTTTTTCTTCAGAGTAGTAGATCCGGGATCATGTTTGTGCTTTGAAAGGCGTTCTACTTTTCCATCAGCCTTTTTGTTTTTTTGACGTCTGATTTGATAAGACGATGATTTTCTTCTTCTCTGACCCTTTCCTTTTCTGCCATCTTGGCTCTCTTTTCTGCATTCTTCAGGCTCTTGGCCAACTCATCTGGATATGATTCGGGAGTTTTGAGAGACGACTCATGTGCATCCGATGGAGGTGGGAGTCTTTCCTTGGGATCACTTGCACGTACAAGGCCAATTTCACGACAGTCACCCCATGGAGGATGGAAAGCAAAGTTCTTGGCAAAGCGAGGATTAATCATGGAACCACTTCCGCACCCAATGGCGTCGAATCCTTTGCATACGCTTTCTTCTCTATGTCGAGAATCTTCTCCAGGAACTGTGTTGTAATTTTCATGAGAGATATACTGAGCTGAATTTGTGAAAGGTTGCCTACACCTTTCCTTTTCTTCGGAGCATTTTCTTCTTGTTGAACATGCTTTTTCTCATGCCTTTTCCTTTTGATGGTGGATCATCCTACCATTGGGCCCTTTGCATTTGGTGCCTTAGATTCACCCGTTGTACCCAGGATCACCTTATCTTCATCGGCCATGCTCATTGGTCGAGCAGAATCCTCAACAGAATGCATACACCTGTGAATTAGAATAGATACGAGGGAAAATGGGGACAGGGTTACAAATGCTCACAGCGAATATTTTTCCGAACGAAAACATTTTGAGCAAGAATTAGATGCAGACTTTGAGATATGTTTCAAAAGAAGGAAACATATAGAATGAGCTAGTAGGTCTGAAGAGTATACTAGACAACGAACTAGGCATTCCATCTGAGCGAAAGAGAACACAAACCCTAGATATGAAGTGATTCGGATGTGAGGGACAACTACAAACCACATCCACACTAGTACCGGTAAAAACCTAGATCTAAGATATGCGGTAATATCGGAAGAAAATAACCATGGACGAACTCGAATTGAGAAAGATGGAGGTTCGAGTTCGAACCACATGTAGCGGGGAGGAAGATGTCCCACAACGGCGTGGAAGGACTCTGGTGACCACTTTTCGGCAGTGAAGCAGCGAAGAGGTCGTCGGCGTCGAGCTCAAGGTGGAGCGTTGTGGCGAGGGTTTCGGTGAGGGAGAGGCGAGGAGAAAGGAAATGAACTAGAAGAAGGGGGTGTGCAGTTTTTATATGCGAATGGAAATAACCACACGCAGTGGGTTTAGGTCTAACAGCCCCTATTTAGATACTTTTGCAATTCAATGGACACGATGGAGTGGTAGTTGATGTATTGCACGTGGCAACCGCCATAAAGATCGTTGTCCTGACTTGGGCGGGAAACCCCAAATTTTGGACAGCTTCGCTAAAACAGATTAATGTTCAGACCAAATCTTAATCATGGTCAAGGACACCACATAAAGTTTCTTTCCAGGTAAAATTGAGCATTTGTAACAGAATATATAGACTAGAAGGGATAGAAATAGAGAGATAACAGGGTCCAAGGCATTTCACTTGGGCATAAAAAACAAACACTTGAGCAAATAGTTATGAGGGAAATGCATTCAGACGAACATGAAAACTTTCGATCGCAAAGAAACTCAACGAAAGAGAATTGTGGTGGCATGACCCACCATATAAGAAATGTATGACCCCGAGCGTCGCACAATTATCATGGCACCCGGTTAGTCTAGTACTTCATTAATATATTCACTCTTAGAAAGAAAATTTCACTTTGTTGAAATTTTCAAACTCTTCGAGTGTTATGCACCCATTCCTTCTAATATTCGGAAGTGTTAGCACGGGTGCCGAGTCCAGCTTACTACACATTTGTGAAGTCTAGGATATTTAGCTCACACGTAACGCACATAATCTTTTCTTGTCGAGAGCGTGGGTGAAGATATCAGCAAGATTATCTTCGGTCTTGACATGATTGATGACGATATCTTCTCGAGCAACATGATCACGAATAAAATGATGTATGATAGCAGTATGCTTCATGCGAGAATGCTGACAATTTTGATGGCACTTTCATTATTGCAATATAGAGGGATATGCTTGACCTTGATGCCATAATCCTTCAGAGTCTGCTTCATCGACAGTAATTGAGTGCAACAAGCATCAGCAACAATATATTTGGCCTCGGCCGTGGAAAGAGATACACAATTCTGCTTCCTTGATGACCAATAGACCAATGATCTGCCGTGGAAATGGCATGTCCCTGAAGTAGATGTCCTGTCAACCAAGTCACCAGGCCAATCCGAGTTTGAATATCCAACAAGATCAAACTGCTCTCCCTTAGGATACCATAAACCTAAGGTGGGGGTGTGAGCAAAATATCTCAGAATGCGCTTGACCGCTTGGTGATGTGATTCTTTCGGTGCAGCTTGATAGTAGGCACACATGCAAACACTCAACATAATGTCAGGTCTGGATGGACATAGATACAGAAGAGAACCAATCATTGAATGATAAGCTTTCTGATCCTAATCCTTACCATACAACATCTGCATCCACCTTACCATTCATGGGCATAGGAGTTTAATCGTCCTTTGTTTTGGAATCTTGCATTTTTAACTTTTCCAGGCATTCTTTCAGATATTTCTCCTGAGAGATGAAAATGCCATTTTCCCATTGACGAATTTGTAGTCCGAGAAAGAACTTAAGTTCACCCATAATAGACATTTAATATTTATCGGACATCATTTTCCCAAACTCCAAACTGCAAGCATCGTTAGTACAGCAAAAAATAGTATCATCCACATAGATTTGACATACAAATAGATCATTGTCAACAGCATGAGTGGAAAGTGTGGGATCACTGGATCCTAGCTTGAACCCTTTGTCGAGCAAAACCTTCTTCAGTATGTCATGCCAAGCTCGAGGGGCTTGCTTCAGCCCATATAAAGCTTTCTTCAACGTAAAAACTTTGTTAGGAAACTCAGGGTATTAAAAGCCATGTGGCTATCTAACATAAACTTCCTCATCAAATTCACCATTGAGGAAAGCACTTTTCACATGCATTTGATAAAGCAAGATATCATCATTGTAATTTGCATAATCGAGAAGAATACGAATTGCCTTAAGGCATGCAACAGGAGCATATGTTTCACCGAAATCAATACCTTCTACCTGTGTGTACCCTTGACCAAAAAGTCGTGCTTTTTTCGTACCACAATGCCATTTTCATCTTGCTTATTGCGACCATTTTGTGTCGATGATACTATGCTTCTTGGGATTCAGTTTGTCAACCAGTTCCCATACATCATTCAGTTCAAATTGCACCAACTCCTCTTGCATTGCATTCATCCAATCTGGATCATTCAGGGCTTCTTCATACTTGGTAGGTTCTGCCAATGAGACAAAAAAGAAACTGCCACAGTAGTTAGCTGAACGAGTGCGTGAGCGAGTTGTGGGTCGATGACCTGGATTCTCAATTTCATTGAGATTAAGTGAAGAATCAACTCAATTTTCCACTCGTGGATGAGGATTTTCATCTTGCTGGTCATCATCATTTTCATCAACATCGTCATTTGTATCATCATTTCCTTCAGGATTGCCATTTTGATTTTGATTTCCATTTCCATTTGGAGGACCATTAGCTTCGGCAGTGGCTTGATGAGTTCTGCTTCTAGTCATTGGAGCATCATCATCGAAGGATTTAGGTTCATTTCCTTCAACAGGCTTGACGCTCCCAATGGCCATTTTCCGAATAGCATCTGTAATTAGAGGTTCACCTATCACATTTGGTAGGTGCTCCTTTCGGGAGTCGTTAGATTCATCAAACCACACATTTACCATTTCCATAATTTTCCCATGGTGAGAGTTATAGACGTGATAAGTATGCGAGTTTGAGCCATAACCGAGAACAAAACCTTCGTGTGCCTTAGGTGCAAACTTGGAAGAATGATTCATATCAAGAATATAGCAAGGTGCACCAAAAACACGAAGATAAGAAACATTCGGTTTCTTGCCAGTGATAAGCTCATATGGAGTTTTCTTAAGGAACTTGTGAAGATAAACATGATTGATAAGATGACAAGCAGTGTTAATAGCATCAGCCCAGAAGTGAATGGGAGTTTTGTACTCACTGAGCATAGTTCTTGCCATTTCAATGAGAGTTCTGTTCTTTCGTTCAACAAATCCATTCTGTTGGGAAGTGTATGCAGCAAAGAACTCATGAGTAATACCATGTTCATCGAGAAATTCAACAATATGAGTATTTTTGAACTCGGTTCCATTGTCACTTCTAACATGCTTAATTCGCACATCATATTCATTCTAGCCCTTCTTAGCAAAACTTCTGAAGATATCTTCGGTGCAGGTCTTGTCTTCGAGAAAGAATACCCAAGTGTATCGAGAGAAATCATCAACAATAACCAGGCCATAATGATTGCCACCTGTCGTGGTTCACCACGATCACCTATGGGGCCATCGGCCCCTTTCTGATTTGGCAAGGGGGAAGGGCGTGTTGCACAAAGAGCGGAGACCATAAGGCAGCATGACAGCAGTGACTCAGGCAGTTTTCACCCAGGTTCGGGCCGCCGTGAGGCGTAAAAACCTACCCCTGCTTTGGTGGATTGATTAGAGGACCGTGGTGGAGACACGTGATATGTCTCCAACTTATCTATAATTTTTGATTGTCCCATGCTATTATATTATCTATTTTGGATGTTTTATATGCATTTGTATGCTATTTTATATTATTTTTGGGACTAACCTATTAACCTAGAGTCTAGTGCTAGTTTCTGTTTGTTTTTAGCTTCACAGAAAAGGAATATCAAACAGAGTCCAAACGGAATAAAACTTTTGGGATGATTTTTCTTGGACCAGAAGACACTCGTAGGACTTGGAGTCTAAGTCAGAAGACCCACGAGGCGGCGACAAGCCGCAGGGTCGCGCCTCCTGGCATGTGGCCCTGTCAGGAGTCCACCGACCTACTTCTTCCTCCTATATATTCTCATATATTCTAGAATCACCAAAAAGAGCCACAAAAATACTTTTCCGCCACCGCAACCTTCTGTTCCTGTGAGATCCCATCTTTGGGCCTTTTCCGGCATCCTACCGGAGGGGGATTCGATCACGGATGGCATCTACATCAACTTTATTGCCCTTCCGATGAAGTGTGAATAGTTTACCACAGACCTACGGGTCCATTGCTAGTATATAGATGGCTTATTCTCCATCTTTGATTCTCAATACCTTGTTCTCCTCGATGTTCTTGGAGATCTATCCGATGTAATCTTCTTTTGAGGTGTGTTTGTCGAAATCCGATGAATTGTGGATTTATGATCATCTTATCTATGAATATTATTTGAATCTTCTCTGAATTCTCATATGCATGATTTGATATCTTTATATTTCTCTTTGAATTATCGGTTTGGTTTGGCTAACTACATTGGTTTGTCTTGCAATGGGAGAGGTGCTTAGCTTTGGGTTCAATCTTGTGTGATTTAACCCATTGACGAAGTATGGGTAGCGAGGCACATATTGAATTGTTGCCATCAAGGATAAAAAGATGGGGTTTTCATCATATTTCTTGAGTTTATTCATCTACATCATGTCATCTTACTTAAGGCATTACTCTGTTCTCTTGAACTTAATACTCTAGATGCAGGTAGGAGTCGGTCGATGTGTGGAGTAATAGTAGCAGATGCAGGCAGGAGTCGGTCTAATTGACATGGACGTGATGCCTATATTGCATAATCACTGCCTTGGATATCGTCATAACTTTGTGCTTTTCTATCAATTGCTCGACAGTAATTTGTTCACTCACCGTATTATTTGCCTTCATGAGAGAAGCCTCTAGTGAAATCTATGGCCCCCGGGTCTATTTTCCATCATATTAGTTTCCGATTTACTATTCTTGCAATCTTTTATTTTCAGATCTATAAACCCAAAAATATTTTATCTTTTGTTTATAGTTCTATTTATCTCTATCATATCTCACCTTTGCAAGTGACCATGAAGGGATTGACAACCCCTTTATCGCGTTAGGTGCAAGTGTTTGATTGTTTGTGCAGGTGCATCTATTGGGGACTTGCACATTTCTCCTACTGGATTGATACCTTGGTTCTTAACTGAGGTGAATACCGTCGGTGCACAAAAGTAGGGGCTCTCCTTTTGACCCCTTTACTTGTGCACGGCAGTCGGAACCACGCTCTGCGGCCACACTTAGCAGGGCAGAGGAGGGAAGCAAGAGAGAAGCCAAAGCACAAGACAAACAAGACGACACCAAGACTAGAAGCACAGGAGGGCAAGAGGGCGAGGTGGACTCCCTCGGCAAGATCCTTGCCAAGGTAGCCTCCGCAGCTCCAGCAAGGGCCTTGCCGGGGCAACTTGCCCAACACCAGCAGAGCGAGCCACCCTTGATCCCACATGCTCCAACCCAATCAACTACATTGGATCCAAGGCTCGGGATGCGCCTCTGTGGTGACATGCAAATCTTTGTCAAGATCTTAAACATATGAGTTCAGATGAGGACCAGAAGACGGCGACCCTCGGTAGGATCCTAGCCGAGGAAATCCACAAGACCCCCGGCAAGACTCTTGTCGGGGACGACAGCAACTCCACGGCAAGACCCTTGCCGGTCCCCCGACAAGACCCTTGCCGAGGACGCCAGCGGGGCCACTGCCAGGCCCGCACCAGCCAAGACTCTGCCGCCGTTCGCATGCAGCTACCATCCCAACCAGCTGGGTAGGAACCTGCGTGGCAACATGCAGCTTCTAGGCCAAATCAGCAAGCACCTGCATGGTGGCATGCAGATCTTCATGAAGGCCCTACCACCGCGCCACCTCAGCTGCTTGCCTGCATACATGGCGCTGCATGCATCGCTAGCCTGGGCTTGTGTCGAACTGAGGCGGAGCGGCGACGGACGGGACGGGCCTCGTTCCCGTTCCCGATAAAGCTAATGGACACCTACATAGCGCATTTAATGCGCCTTGTCCCGTAATGCCGTGTGATAAGCTCGCGCACTATAGGCCTTTCCACCTCCTGTGTGCCACTGTGGAAACCCCTTTTTCCTATAGAAGGAGGCCTGAGGCGACCAGGAGAGGGATTCGGCTTTTTGGAACGGCACAACCACCGTAGCTAGTTCAAAAAGCTCAAGAACAATCAATACATCCACCAAAGCAGGACTAGGGTTTTACGCATCCTCGCGGCCCGAACCTAGGTAAATGATTCGTGTGCTTGCTCCTAAACCTGCTCTTCTCACGACCCCGCACCCGCCGACCATTGAAGGGATCCCAGTGATCCCATAGGTGTCGTTCCCACCGACATCTCTGGCGCGCCAGGTAGGGGCGCAGTTGTGAGAATCTGGTTTAGCGGCCGGCTTAGTAGTTTCTCATGGCCACGGCTTCCAGAGAAGAAGACAGCCAAGAGAACGATGCCGCCTACAAGCGCGAAGGACACTGGTGCAGCGACAGGAAAGCTAAGTCATACGAAACCTTAATCAATTTCCTTTTTATATATGAGGTTATTGTCCTTGAAGGTCCTGCCCTATGTATGAAAGCATGCATGCAAATTGGCTTTCCACAATTGGCAACACCCTTGTTCTGTTTCGAGTCCGATCAACAGCTCAAGCGGCCGCCTCGAGAGTGGCAGGGTAGCCTTCCACAATTGGCAACACTCTCGATTCTGACTCGAGTCAAGCTCGATAGTTCGAGCAGCTGCATTGAGAGTGGTAAGGTGGCTCGCTCGGCAGCAAGCACACTCGGCAGGCCATTGGGGATCCATCCTCAAGGTGCCGCCCCGGGTTTACGTGCTGGGAAGACTATCCGTTTAACGTACGGTAAACATACAAAGGAAAGATCGAACAGGAAGATAACATGCATCGTACCAAAAGTGTTGCAGAGTTATATTACATCAATTGTTGTTGCGGTTCTAACTAAAGATAAAAACTGTCTTGGTCATGAACCTGAACGGCAGTAGGAGACAGGGTGCCTAATCTCGGCGCTGGCCCTCTATCCTCTCGATTTCACGGATGCGGCTGATGAGGGGCCTGATATGCTCCTTGAGCGCCGTGAGGTCCACACCCGCCGGCAAGCTGTCCAGCGCAGCGTCGAAGTCGAGGTTGGGGTTCCAGTATGCCATCTTGGTGAGAACCTTGGTCATGGCACCTTGGAAAAGCCTCCGGGACTCCTTGGCCAGGGAGGCCGCCCGGTTGGAGTGGAGCTGCTCTAGGGCCCCAAGGACATCCTCGAAGAAGATGGTCAGCTTGGCGTTGGGACTTGCGTTGCACTCCGGGGTATACCTCACATTTGGCATCCCCATGGTAGCCAGCTGCGTGGTGATCCTGCCGGCGACGCCTTCGAGACGCCCGATCCAGCAGTTCTCGCCTTCCACAAAATCCTCGTGGTTGGAGGCTTCATTCTTCCGTAGCTGCTTCTCGGTCTCCAGGTCCCTGCCAGGGCCTCCTCCCGGGCTTTGCCCTCCAACAGCATCCCCTCGAGACCCTCCAGCTTCAGCTTGAGGTCTTTGATGGAGTTGTTGGCTTCGGAGAGCTGCCCGGCCATGTCGAGGATTGTGCCCTGCGCCTCAACCAGGGCACAATTGAGCATGTCCTTCTCCTTGGACAGCTTCAGGACCTGATCCTTCAGCTCGTCCGGCTCCACCTCTAGCTCCTTCACCTTGTTGGCGTGAACCAAAGCCCGGGCATCGAGCGCCTCCTTGTGCCTTTGCTCCAGCTCCTGGGTCTGCTGCACGACAAGCTTTTCCACCTCCTCGTCCTTGCCGCGGAGTGTTGCGGCCAGCTTCTCCTCACATGCGGCAAGATCCTCCTCCTGGGAGTTCAGCGTGGCCTGATGCTGGGCTCGATCGGCCTAGGCTGCGGCGGCCAGGTTCTTTGCCATCTCCTCGGCCTTCTCGATGTCGGCCCGCTCCATGGTGAGCTCCACCTCGCGCCTGGCCAGCACGCCCTGGGCGGCCTTCAGCTCCTCACAGGCTTGGCGGTAACAAGTCTGTGCCTCGGCGACGCGTCCCTTGAGGTCCGCCTCCGCCTTGTCCACCGTTGCCATCCTGGACTTGGCCTTGTCCAGGCGGGTGCAGTGGAGCGCCTGGAGCTTCCGAAAGCTGGCGCCCATGGCCTGGAGAAGCCGCTCCTCCTGAGAACCGTTACTGCCGGTGCCTGGCTCGTCGACGACCTCGAGCCCGGTGGCGGCGAGCACCTCCTCCTCGAACACCTCTCCCTCGATGGGCACCCTGGAGCTTGACGCCCCTGGAAGGTGGACGAAAAGGTCGTCGCTCACCCTCAGGTACCTGCCAGAGCCAAAGGCAGCGTAGGAGGAAGGCTGGTCATCAGCCACCTCCTCCTCGGCAACGGGCTCACTAGCCCCCCGGCACGTCCCTTGTCGGCCTCCTCGGCAGTAGCCTTGCCGGGCTCCCCGGCAGGCCCCTCGGCGGCGCCCTCGGCAGCGCCCTTGGCGGCCGCCTCGGCGGCGATCTTCTCGGCCGCCGCCGATGCATCCTTGGCGACATCCTCGATGACGGTGTTCAGGTCCTCCCGGTCCGCCAGGAGAGGATCTGGATAAAGGGAAGGGGGGGTGAAGTGAAGCCAAAACCAAGATTCAAGAAAAAGAAAAGGGATGGAAGGCGAATGGCTTACCCATGCCAGGCTAGGAAGACGAGGCCCCCCTCCCTGCCAACATCAGGCGCCGAGGTGCGGCCACCGGTGCCCAAGCTTGCCTCCTCCTCCGTGTGCATGGGCAAGGTGCTTGGCGCCCTTGCCGGGGACGCCCCTCGGGCCGGCGTGGTTGACGGGGCGGTGTGTTGGGGGTAGCCCTCAGTGGCTCCTCCTACTGCTGTCCTCCTCCCGCGGTCACGGCAAGGTCAGCACCAAGGATCATGCCCTTCGCACACGACGACGAGGGGCGAGTGGCGAACATACGCTGGGGGCTGCTCTTGGGGCTACTGTCTGGGCTACTCACCACCACCAGTGGCGCCTTAGAGGTGCCCGCTGGGGGCTGGCCGCCCGCCGAAGACCTGGCCCTCTTCACCCTCTGGGCCAGCGTCTCTGCATCCCTGCCGAGACGAAAACAAGTCAAGATAAGAAGCACAGTTAGAAGAGCCGGAGATGATGAAAGGAAATGGCACTTACTCGTCCTCCACCTCCTCTTCTGCTGCCTTCCTCTTCCTCCTCGGGCTGAGAGACCCGAGGTCAAAGAAGACCTCCGTGTCGTTGCTTGTGGGGGGAGGGGAAGCGGGTGGAGGAGGGGAAGCAGGCGGAGTTGGGGAACGCTTGGACGAAGAAGAGGCAGATGCTTTCTTCTTCGCCACCACAGCCTTCACCAACTTCTTCGCCGCCGCGGCCCTTGTTTGGCGCGCGGACATCTCCTGGGCAAGCCGGGGTTGTGCGGCCCTGCTGGGCCGAACCGGCTCGCCAGAGCTGGCCCGCCGCAGGACTCGCCCTTTCCCCGCGGCTGGGGGCTCGATAGCTTCAGCTTCCTCCTCGGACGACTCATCATCATCATCCTCGACAAGAGGGGCCCCGGTGCGGGCGCTGCTGGCCTCCCCACCAGACTCCGCCCACTGGGTGAGTTCCTTCTCCTCTGCGGCCGCCGCGGCCTTGTCCTCCACACCGCCGGTGCTGCCGGCCTCCTTGGCAAGCTCCGCCTCCGCCGCCCTAGCGGCAATGTAGTCCAGCTCCACCTGGGTGGTGTCCTGGACGAGTCGTGGCTCGTCGCGGACGTACTTCTCCTCCAGACTATCGAAGAACTCCTGCACCTGCTCCTCCGGAAGCTTGGCCCACGGGGCCATGCGCGTTGTAGTCCGGCATCATGGCGATGATGTCATTCCGGCGTGAGTTATTCCTCAGCGGGACCACCCCTGCCGGCAACCCAAACAAGGGCCCCTTGGTGACCTTGCCAGCCTTCGCGGCCTTGCCATCTCGGCCCACGTCAAGCTGGAAGAGCCGCTGGCAGAAGTGAGTGTGCGCCAGCACCGTGGAGTTGTGGTCGAGGCCGGGGCGAAGCTTCGTGATATCGGCCGCATTTGTGAAGAGCCAGGCCCGCCTCCCCTTGTTATGAAGTGGATCGACTCGGCGGCGGATGAAATCCGCCCCGATCATCTCAAGGGTGAGCCCGGCCTCGGTGAGGCAAAGAATCCGGGTGATGGCGATCTTAAGCTTGTCGTCCTGGGCGTCAACGTCGCCCCAGTCGGGCCAGCGAACCGACGGCGCCTGGTGAACCCGACAGAACTCCTGTGGGTCGTCCTCCTCGATCCAGCACCACCGGCCCTGCCATTCTTCCCACCTCCCCTTCTTGGCGCCCTCTGGGTACGCCCCTTTGGACCTCAGGATCCAGGCGACGCAACCAAAGATGGCGCCTCCCCCTGGATGTGAGGGTAGAAGTAATGGCGGAAAAGCACCGTGTTGGGACGACTCCAGCAAAGCCCTCACAGAGGTGGGCAGAAAGAGCCATGCATGACACAACATTTGGAGTAAAGTCCAGGAGGTGGAAGCGAAATGTGTGCATGACATCATTGAAGAAATCGGAGAAAGGGGGGCAGAGGCCACAAGAGAAGTAGTCGACGAAAAACGGGTACCGATTCGGGGCGGCCTCGACCCAGTTGGCGGAGACGACGCGCATGGCTAGATGCCCCATCGCCTCCTCCCCGTCTTGCACCCCCATAGGGGCCTGAAGCTGTCCCGGAGCTCGAACACATCGACCGTCGAGGGGAAGTAGGCGAGCTGCGTCCGCCGCGCCGCCAGCTCAATCTTCGGTTGCTCCATCGCTCCGGCGTCCTTGGCCATCCCTTTGCCCTTGTTGGTTTTGGGGGCCATGGCAGCTGTGAGAGGCGAGGGGCGGAGGACAGCGAAGACGCAGCAGCGGCAAGAAGGGGCAGAAGCTTGAGAAGGAAGGAGAAAGGGATGGCGGTCCGAGAATGGAAAAGGGGCAGGGGTAAAGTGAGCAGCGCGCCCGCGGTTATTCCTCTTTTTATGGGGAAGGGGCGGGCCGCCTCCTCTCCCATTAACCATGATGTACATGCAGGAACCACCCCACACATGACCCCCACGTCACGCACGACCCTCCATGTCGCGCTTTCAATGCGGGTCTTGGGGAAGCGCAATGGATGAAAAATTACTGCGGTAAAATCCCGCCCCGACTGCCCACGCACCTTTTGGGCCTGGCCCAACAACGTGTCGCGCTTATGTGTGGCCCAGACCCGGGGGCTCCTATCAGTGTACAAAAGTAGGGGCTCTCCTTTTCACCCCTTTACTTCTGCACGGGCAGTCAGAGCCACGCGTCGCGGCCACACTTAGCAGGGCAGAGGAGGGAAGCCAGAGAGAAGGCAAAGCACAAGACAACCAAGGCGACGCCAAGACCAGAAGCTGAGGAGGGCAAGAGGGCGAGGTGGACTCCCTTGGTAAGATCCTTGCCGAGGTAGCCTCCGCAGCCCCGGCAAGGGCCTTGCCGGGGCAACTTGCCCAACACCAGCAGAGCGAGCCACCCTTGAGCCCACATGCTCCAACCCAATCAACTACATTGGAGCCAAGGCTCGTGAGGCGCCTCTGTGGTGACATGCAAATCTTCGTCAAGATCACAAACATATGACTTCAGATGAGGACCAGAAGACGGCGACCCTCGGTAGGATCCTAGCCGAGGAAATCCACAAGACCCCCGGCAAGACTCTTGCCGGGGATGACAGCAACGCCACAGCAAGACCCTTGCCGAGGATGCCAGCGGGGCCACTGCCAGGCCTGCACCAGCCAAGACTCCGCGGCCGTTCGCATGCAGCTGCCAGCCCAACCAGCTGGGCAGGCACCTGCATGGCAACATGCAGCTTCCAGGCCAAATCAGCGAGCACCTGCATGGCGGCATGCATATCGTCATGAAGGCCCTACCACCGCGCCACCTCAGCTTCTTGCATGCCTACATGGCGCTGCATGCATCGCTAGCCTGGGCGCGTGTCGAAGCGAGGCGGAGCGGCGACCGACGGGACGGGCCTCGTTCTTGTCCCCAATAAAGCTAATGGACACCTACATAGCGTATTTAATGCGCCTTGTCCCGTAATGCCGTGCGATAAGATCGCGCACTGTAGGCCTTTCCACCTCCTGTGTGCCACTGTGGCAACCCCTTTTTCCTATAAAAGGAGGCCCGAGGCGACCAGGAGAGGGATTTGGCTTTTTGGAATGGCACAACCACCATATCTAGTTCAAAAAGCTCAAGAACACTCAATACATCCACCAAAGAAGGACTAGGGTTTTACGCATCCTCACAGCCCGAACCTGGGTAAACGATCCGTGTGCTTCTAAACCTGCTCTTCTCACGACGCCGCGCCCGCCGACCGTAGAAGGGATCCAAGTGATCCCATAGGTGTCATTCCCACCAACAAATATTTATCTCTACTGTGCTGCATCACCCTTTCCTCTTCAAGGGAAAAACCAACGCAAGCTCAAGAAGTAGCAGGAAGAATTTCTGGCGCCGTTGCCGGGGAGATCTACGTCAAGCCTACCAAGTAACCATCATAAACTCTCATCTCTTGCATTACATTATTTGCCATTCGCCTCTCGTTTTCCTCTCCGCCACTTCTAAAGTGATTCTCGAGAAGATTTGCCTTTTTATTCGCCCTTCTTTCATTCACTTTCTCGTTTGTTATCTTTGCTTGTGTTGTCGTGTGTCCTCTATTTGCTTTCATCTTCGCTTGCTAAAAATCTGTTGATATGGATCCTCATCCACTTGCTAATCTTTTTAAGAGATCCAATAATGATGAACCAATTGCTAGTGAGTTGTGTGCACTAGATTATCTTTATGAGGTTTTTCTTGAAATTCGTGAATCTGAGAATTGTGATGAAGTGTTGAAAGAAGAAATTTATGAAGTGATTCATGATAGCTCCTTGAATAAAAAGCATGATTGCAATGGTGTTATTAGAAATTCTATTGATGTCAGTTGTGCTAATAATATGCAAAACCCTAAGCTTGGGGATGCTACTTTTGCTATGTCCACTACTTGTTGCAATGATCATGATTGGGGTGATTCTTCTTATAATCTTGAAAATTTATTTAAGCCCCATGATGAATATGTGATTGATAGTAATGTTTGCAATAATACTGAAAGTGGGTTTGGAGGAGTGTCAACTTTAGATCCCACATATTTGGATAATGTTCAATCTTATGTAGTTTTTGATAAAAGTGGGTTTGGAAAGGTCATGACTTTATTCGATAATAACCCCACAATTTTGGAAGAGTGTCAACTTTGCATGCATGAGGATCATGTACGAAACATGGTTTAATAGCTAAATTGTTGAATTTGATTATGATCCTACGTGTAATTATTATGAGAGAGAAAAATATGGTTGTAGAAATTTCATGTTACTAAATTACCTCTCGTCATGTTGAGATTGCTATTATTTCTTTCTTCTTCCATGCATATGCTAGTTTTTGCTTGCCTTGGTAATTTGTTTGCTTATAAAATGCCTATACCAATGTGTTTGTCATGTGTTTTATGATGCTCTCTTTGTGCTTCAATTCTTGTCTTTCGTGTGAGCATCATCGAATTCTCAATGCCTAGCTAGGGGCGTTAAACAATAGCTCTTGTTGGGAGGCAGACCAATTTTATTTTTGTGTTTTTGCTAATGTTCTTGAATAAAATACACATTATTACCTCTATAGTAATTTTGTTTTTGTGTTTTAATTAGTGTTTTTTCCAAGTAAGACCTTTGGGATGGCTTATGGTGATAGTTGATTTGATCTCTGAAAAACAGAAACTTTTGCGCCCTGGAAAAAAATTCTCATTTTTAACATAAGCACGACAAAATAATGATTATCTTTGCAGAAGATTAATATACAAATTGCCCAGGTTGTCCTAATTTTTCAGAATTTTTGGAGTTACAGATTGCTACAGATTGTTCCGTTTTTGTCAGATTATGTTTGCTATGTGTTGTTTGCTTATTTTGATGAATCTATGGGTAGTATCGGGGGGTATGAACCATGGAGAAGTTGGAATATAGTAGATATTACACCAATGTAAATAAAGAATGATTTCACAACAATACCAAAAGTGGTGATTTATTTTCTTATACTAACGGATCTCATGAGATTTTTTGTTGAGTTTTTTGTTGTGAAGTTTTCAAATTTTGGGTAAAGATTTGATGGACTATGGAATAAGGAGTGACAAGAGCCTAAGCTTGGGGATGCCCAAGGCACCCCAAGGTAATATTCAAGAAAAACCAAGAGCCTAAGCTTGGGGATGCCTTGCCTTTTAGTTTGCCACAATCATCCTTGATGTACACACCTTTTGAGAGGGACGCACATGAATCGTGATTTATTAGAATACTCTATATGCTTCACTTATATCTCTTGAGCTAGTCGATTTTGCTATAGTGCTTCACTTATATCTCTTGAGCTAGCCAATTTTGCTACAGTGCTTCACTTATATCTTTTTAGAGCACGGTGGTGGCCTTATTTTGTAGAAATTATTTAACTCTCATGCTTCACTTGTATTATTTTGAGAGTCTCTTTAAACAACATGGTAATTTTCTTTGTGTTATGAATTTAGTCCTAATATGATGGGCATCCAAGAAGGATATAATAAAAACTTTCATATAAAGTGCATTGAATACTATGATAAGTTTGATTCCTTATGATTGTTTTGAGATATAAAGATGGTGATATTAGAGTCATGCTTATGAGTAATTGTGGATTGTATAAATACTTGTGTTAGAGTTTTGATTCCCATAGCATGCACGTATGGTGAACCGTTATGTAACGAAGTTGGAGCATGATTCATTTATTGATTGTCTTCCTTATGAGTGGTGGTCGGGGACGAGCGATGGTCTTTTCCTTCCAATCTACCCCCAAGGAGCATGCACGTAGTACTTTGTTTCGATGACTAATAGATTTTTGCAATAAGTATGTGAGTTCTATATGACTAATGTTGAGTCCATGGATTATACACACTCTCACCCTTCCACCATTGCTAGACTCTCTAGTACCGCGCAACTTTCGCCGGTACCATACACCCACCATTTACCTTCCTCAAAACAACCACCATAGCTACCTATTATGGCATCTCCATAGCCATTCCAAGATATATTGTGATTCAACTTCCACTATTCCGTTTTATTATTACACACTCCTTCATTGTCATACTGCTTTGCATGATCATGTAGTTGACATCGTATTTGTGGCAAAGCCACCATTCATACTTTTTTATACATGTCACTCTTGAGTCATTGCACATCCCGGTACACCGCCGGAGGCATTCATATAGAGTCATATTTTGTCCTAAGTATCGAGTTGTAATTCTTGAGTTGTAAGTAAATAAAAGTGTGATGATATTCATTATTAGAGAATTACCTCATGTGAGGAAAAATAAAAGAGGCCAAAGAGGCCCACAAAAAAAAGAGGCCAAAATAGCCAACAGAAAAAAGAGAGAAAAGAGAGAAGGGACAATGTTACTATCCTTTTTCCACACTTGTGCTTCAAAGTAGCACCATGATCTTCATGATAGAGAGTCTCCTACGTTGTCACTTTCATATACTAGTGGGAATTTTTCATTATAGAACTTGGCTTGTATATTCCAATAATGGGCTTCCTCAAATTGCCCTAGGTCTTCGTGAGCAAGCAAGTTGGATGCACACCCACTTAGTTTCTTTTCGAGCTTTCATAAACTTATAGCTCTAGCGCATCCGTTGCATGGCAGTCCCTACTCACTCACATTGATATCTATTGATGGGCATCTCTATAGCTTATTGATACGCCTAGTTGATGTGAGACTATCTCCTTCTTTTTGTCTTCTCCACAACCACCATATTCTATTCCACCTATAGTGTTATATCCATGGCTCACGCTCATGTATTACATGAAAGTTGAAAAGGTTTGAGAACGTCAAAGGTATGAAACAATTGCTTAGCTTGTCATTGGGGTTGTGCATGATTTGAATATTTTGTGTGATGAAGATGGAGCATAGCCAGACTATATGATTTTGTAGGGATAGCTTTATTTGGCCATGTTATTTTGAGAAGACATGATTGCTTTATTAGTATGCTTGAAGTATTATCATTTTTATGTCAATATTAAACTTATGTTTTGAATCTTATTGATCTGAACATTCATGTCACGATAAAGAAAATTACTTGGATAAATATGTTAGGTAGCATTCCACATCAAAAATTCTGTTTTTATCATTTACCTACTCAAGGACGAGCGGGAATTAAGCTTGGGGATGCTTGATACGTCTCCAACGTATCTATAATTTTGATTGTTCCATGCTATTATATTATCTGTTTTGGATGTTTTATATGCATTAATATGCTATTTTATATTATTTTTGGGACTAACCTATTAACCAAGACCCCAGTGCCAGTTTCTGTTTTTCCTTGTTTTTTAGCTTCGCAGAAAAGGAATATTCAACGGAGTCCAAATGGAATAAAGCTTTTGCGATGATTTTTCTTGAACCGGAAGACACCCGTAGGACTTGGAGTCCAAGTCAGAAGACCCACGAGGCGGTGACAAGCCGCAGGGGCACGCCCTAGGGGGGGGGGCTGGCTTGTGGCCCCCTGAGGAGTCCACCGACCTACTTATTCCTCCTATATATTCTCATACATTCTAGAACCACCAAAAAGAGCCACGAAAATACTTTTCCACCGCCACAACCTTCTGTTCCCATGAGATCCCATCTTGGGGCCTTTTCCGTCATCCTGCCGGAGGGGGATTCGATCACAAAGGGCATCTACATCAACTTATTGCCCTTCTGATGAAGCGTGAGTTGTTTACCACAGACCTACGGGTCCATAGCTAGTAGCTAGATGGCTTCTTATCTCTCTCTCTTTTTGATTCTCAATACCATGTTCTCCTCGATGCTCTTGGAGATCTATCCGATGTAATCTTCTTTTGCAGTGTGTTTGTCGAGATATGATGAATTGTGGATTTATGATCAGCTTATCTATGAATATTATTTGAATCTTCTCTGAATTCTTATATGCATGATTTTATATCTTTGTATTTCTCTTTGAATTGGTTTGGACAACTAGATTGGTTTTTCTTGCAATGGGAGAGGTGCTTAGCTTTGGGTTCAATCTTGCGTGATTTCACCCGGTGACAAAGTAGGGGTAGCGAGACACATATTGAATTGTTGCCATCGAGGATAAAAGGATGGGGTTTTCATCATATTGCTTGAGTTTATTCCTCTACATCATTTCATCTTACTTAAGGCGTTACTCTGTTCTCTTGAACTTAATACTCTAGATGCAGGCAGGAGTCGGTCGATGTGTGGAGTAATAGTAGTAGATGCAGGTAGGAGTCAATCTACTTGACACGGATGTGATGCCTATATTGCATAATCATTGCCTTAGATATCGTCTTAACTTTGTGCTCTTCTATCAGTTGCTCGACAGTAGTTTGTTCACCCATCGTATTATTTGCCTCCATGAGAGAAGCCTCTAGTGAAACCTATGGCCCCGGGGTCTATGTTCCATCATATTAGTTTCCAATTTACTATTCTTGCAATCTTTTATTTTCAGATCTATAAACCTAAAACCCAAAAATATTTTATCTTTCGTTTAGTTCTATTTATCTCTATGAGATCTCACCTTTGCAAATGGCCGTGAAGGGATTGACAATCCCTTTATCGCGTTGGGTGCAAGTGTTTGATTGTTTGTGTAGGTGCATCTATTGGGGACTTGCGTGTTTCTCCTACTGGATTGATACCTTGGTTCTTAATTGAGGGAAATACTTATCTGTACTGTGTTCCTTCACCCTTTCCTCTTCAAGGGAAAAACCAACGCAAGCTCAAGAAGTAGCAATGCGACGCTCAAGCCTGGCAAGGTTGCCTAGAGGCGCGAGCAGCTACGCGCGTATGAGTGTACAAGGGTCCGAATCCTTTCTAAGGTTGCCATAGCCGTCCTTTTATAGGGCAAGGGGTCACCACAATGGCAAAACAGTCATTATCAAGTGATTAGATAGCCATAGTGCTATCCTACCTAACTCTGTAGATAGGACAAGGTGCATTAAGTGCACCACTTAGTGTCATGTCGTGGATGTAGCCCGACAAGCCTTGTCGTGCCATTCTGCCACCTTCTCTCCTGGCTATGTAACACGCCCGTGGATGGCTGTCATTTAGGGGTGATCTTCCTCCAAAATGTATGCCATGTGCCAAACGACAGCCACTTAATCACTTGGGGGCTTGACACCGCACCGATAAGTGACTTGCGTCGCGGTGAGGTGGAGCGGTGGATCCTTGGTGGGTAAGCAGGCCCCCAGCATCCCGGCAACCCTTGCCGGGAAAGTCTTGTGACTTGTTCTTGGAGCATCCTTGACCTGACCAGGCCCATCTGCCCGGTAAGGGAGGTTTTTCCCTTAGTGATATCTCGTTCCTTCGGCTTGTCTTGGTCTTCTTGATCCGCCCTTTGATGTCTCAAAGAGCAATCTCGTGTGCTTGGCCTTGTCTTGAATGCTCGGTGCTGCCGGGCCGGAAGCTCACTGTCCGTGCACAAGTCAGGGGAAACACATACCCTTGTTTGTGTACCCCGACAGAAGCCCCTGGTCCTGAGCCATACGTGTCGCCGGGCACGTTGGGTTGGACCCCAAACAGTGCACGGACACGTGTCGAAGGAACACCGCATGTGCAGCGGTTTGTCATGATGATCAGTCAATCCGACGTCCACTCCGTGTAATTATCGCAAGTCGTGGGGTCATGGGACTGTAGCAGTTAATGTAAAACGGTAACTTTCTGGGAGGAAACAGTGAAGAGCCGCACATCCCTCCTCCACATTTGCTCTTCTTAAAAGAGCAAAACATGAGAGGTCACTTCTCATTCGCATCCGCTCCCCCTCCATCATCTTTGTCTGTGCCCTCCCGATCTTGCCAGGCTGCCCCTCACAGCCCTTGACGGGGTCGGGCTGAGCTTCTTCACAGGCGCTCCTTTTGCCCTCTTCACCTTCCCCTATAGTTCCTAGGAGGAGAGGGACAAGAAAGGTATTATGGGGCACTTATCTCTTTTTCGTCTAAAATATGTAGGCACTTGCCAAACTTTAATCTTAAACATGTAATCTTCTTTATCCATGTTTGTGCTCTGTAAGATCTATACTTGTTTATCTGCATATTAATGAAAAAGACAAGTCTTGTCGGGTACTCGTGCATGTATTATGTTCATGCAGAGGTGGAATGCCTCTATATGTTTAAGTAAACAAGTTTTCTCTAGCAAGCTATCCTGCCGGTGCCTTCCATTCTTTGTCACAGGGCTAAGCCTGCCGGTCTTAGAATTATGGAAAGGGATTAGCCCCCCGTCAAACCTTCTCTGTTAAAGGCACTACAACCACCTTACCCAAAGCAAAGTTCGGGTCAATGGATGGGAGCACCCATGCTTCGAAGGTGACGAGGTTTCCATATGCACAAGTTTCTCTTTACATAATATATAAGGATAAGAAGGAACTTATCTATTTGGCTTGTCAGGGACCAATATGTAGGCTTGTTTCCGTTTCTTCTCTTCGAGATCGAGCCCGCGGCAAGAGCCCTACAGTTTAGTGTAGAGGAAAACAAGGTTGCATATGATCTTATCTACATGATCATGCCATGCTCATGATATGCTATGCATGCATGCAAGTTTTTGGAGGCTCCAGTGCTTCGTGTATTCATCTATTGCTCAGGGTCTGCGCCTGGCTTTGTACAAAGGGTTACATGCAACATCGACAAAGCTTGTACAAAATGGTGGTTGCCGGGCAGGGCCCGACAGCTGCGCCTTACGGGTAGATCTTACGGAGATTCTCAATGTTCCATGAGTTTTGCAACTGAATTCCATCTCCCGTCTCCAGACGGACTACGCCGGGTCTGGTGACTCATACTACCCAGTAAGGGCCTTCCCACTTCGGGGTCAACTTGTTTGCACCCTTGGTGGACTGAACGCGCCTAAGGACAAGGTCGCCTTCCTCAAGGCTCCGGACATGAACCCTGTGGCTGTGATAGCGATGCAGGCTTGTTGGTAGCATGCAACATGCGTAGTAGCCCAGAGACGGTTCTCCTCAAGGAGCACGACATCGTCATGCTGGTGCTGCTCTTGCTCTACTTCATCATAGGAAAATACTCGAGGTGACCCGTATATGAGTTCCGTGGGGATAATTTCTTCTGCCCCATAGACTAGGGAGAAGGGAGTCTGGCCGGTGGCTCGATTTGGTGTTGTACGGAGGGACAAGAGAACCACCGGCAGCTCATCAATCCAGCGCCTGCCCCACTTCTGTAGGCTATCAAATGTTCTTTTCTTGAGTCCTCGCAACACTTTAGCGTTCACCCACTCAGCTTGTCCGTTGCTTCTAGGATGGGCAACAGAGGCAAATGCGACTTTGCTTCCAAGGGCTTGAACGTATTGCGTGAAGGCACGACTTGTGAACTGGGTACCATTGTGAGTGATGACTCTGGAGGGTATCCTGAAGTGGCACACCAATCCCTTCAAGAACTTGATAGCTGACTATGCGGTTACCTTCCTCACAGGCTCCACTTTCGGCCACTCTGTAAACTTGTCGATGGCAACGTACAAGAATTCAAAGCCCCGGTAGCACGGGGGAAGGGGCCCAAGATGTCGAGCCCCCAGAACAAAAATGGCCATGATAAAGGAATCGTCTAGAGAGCTTGAGCAGACCGATGGATATTCTTGGAGTGGAACTGGTAGGCTTCACATCTGCTGACTAGCTCAATTGCATCTTGGAGAGCCGTGGGCCAATAGAAACCTTGCTGGAAAGCTTTTCCAACCAAGGACCTTGATCCAATATGGGAGCCGCACAAGCCTTTGTGTATCTCTGCCAATAGTTCCTTCCCCTCTTCCCGACAAATGCACTTCAATTTCACACAGTTGGGTCTCCTTCTGTATATAGCATCATCGACGAACTGATACATACTGGCCCTCCGGGCTACACTTTCAGCTTCTTCTTGATCTTCGGGAAGTTCTCCTATCTAGAGGTAATGGACCATGTGCCGCGCCCAAGTTGGAACATAAGGCTCGAAAACAAGGATCAGCGACACCTCCTCGATCCTGGGAGTGCATGCCTCAACCGCAAGGACTGGTGGTTCGGCGGGAGGGTGCTACTCGCCAAGCAAAGTGGAGTTGTTCCCGCCAACCTCTCAGCTGGGGGCTTCGAGAAGCTCTGCCGGGAGAGGTTTGCTGGAGTCCAGTTTCCTCCTCTTTCTGGCCATTGTCATCGGGGATACGGAGGGTTGAGTCAGGTGAAGAACAAAATTCCCTGTTTCCATAGGAAGCTTTTGCGGTGCGCACTTTGACACATGATCGGCAATACTGTTTTTCACACGCGGCACGTGCTCTGTTTGCAATCCATCAAAGTTCTCCTCCATCCCTCTCACTTCCTCCACATATGCCTCCATCAATGGACTCTGATAATCCTTGTTCACTTACCTTGGGAGGATGATGCTTCGTATGTTGTTTTCAGACCCCCGACAAGGGCTGGAAGGGATCACAGATCTCTCGTGGGCGACAAGATATTATGCAAGGTAAGACCGGTTTCTCTCCCCTTCCCCTTACACATTCAAGGATCTTACGATAGCTAGCACAAGAGTCACGCTGACGTGGATGGACTTGCCGGAGCATACTTGCCGGGGCGTCAACCAACGGATTCGCACCGATGCTCTACTCAGGATTTCCCCTTAGCAGGGCAAATGATGGACCGAGTTGCACACGGGCTCATCGATGTTGACGATGCTAAAACCTGGTGTGGCTCGATCATTGACAAGTAAAAGCGGTGGAGGAAGAAACCATGTACCTTATCACACTGCCCTTCTTCCCGAACGGGGGTCGCATGGTGACCATGTTGTTGAGCTATTCAGGGTCGCCGTACTGCTGTCATCTGCTACTTCCACTCCTGCTGCAACCGCGACGGAGATGGGTGAAGGGAACCGGGCGGAACGGGTGGAGCAGCGATGTCACTTCCTTCTTGAACTATTGTGCCGCACTCTTTCTTGGGCGCCATGGATGATCAAGCCGTTGATGAAGAATGACGTGCTGCTTATGACCTCAGATTCGCACAAGTGCTTCCCAATACCTGGCGCGCCCAAGATGGCGTGGTTCTACATGATTACCTATGGGGCCATCGGCGCCTTTGTGGTTCGGCAAGGGGGAAGGGCGCGTTGCACAAAGAGCGGAGACTGTAGAGCAGCACAGCAGCGGTGACTCAGGTAGTTTTTACCAAGGTTCGGGCCGCCACAAGGCCTAAAACCCTACTCCTGTTTTGGTGGATTGATGAGAGGACTGTGGTGGAGACAAGGCGCTCAAGCCCGGCAAGGTCACCTCGGGGCGAGAGGAGCTACGCGCGTATGAGTGTACAAGGGTCCAAATCCTTTCTAAGGTTGCCACGACCCTCCTTTTATAGGTCAAGGGGTTACCACAATGGCAAAACAGTCATTATCCATTGATTAGATAGCCAAAGTGTTATCATACCTAACTCTGCAGACAGGACAAGGCGCATTAAATGCACCGCTTAGTGTCACGTCATGGATGTAGCCCGGCAAGCCTTGCCGTGCCATTTTGCCACCTTCTCTCCTACCTATGTGACACGCTCGTGCACGGGTGTCATTTAGGGGTGATCTTCCTCCGAAATGGCGAACGCATGCCAAATGACAACCACTTAATCACTTGGGGGCTCGACACCGCACCGATAAGTGACTTGCATCATTGTGAGGTGGTGCGGTGGAGCCTTGGCGGGGAAGCAGGCCACCAGCGTCCTGGCAACCCTTGCCGAGAAAGTCTTGTGACATGTTCTTGGAGCATCCTCGACCTGACCAGGCCCGTCTGCCGGCAAGGCAGGTTTTTCCCTTATTGATATATCATTCCTTTGGCTTGTCTTGGTCTTCTTGATCCACCCTTTGATTTCTCAAAGAGCTATCTCTTCTGCTTGGCCTTGTCTTGAATGCTCAGTGTTGCCGGGCCGGAAGCTCACTGTCCGTGCACAAGTCAGGTGTAACACATACCCTTGTTTCTGTACCCTGACACCATCAAAGCTTGCATAATTTTGAGGAACGAATAAATCCTGATGAGGACATCAATACCATTGTTACACCCACGGCCCCTGCTGCTATACATATTGGACCAATTACTAGAACACGCACACGCCAATTAAATTATCAAGTACTTTCGTTTCTTGGTAATGATTCTAATGTTCATGAGAATATGATGCTGCCTAAATTGGATACGTTTGTTTTGCTTACCAATGAAGGGCCTGGCATGGATAAGAGGGATGAACACTGGAGCAAGACCAAGCATGGAGATGATGGCATGCGCAAGGGGAACAAGAATGGAGTTACAAGTGATGATTTCAGGACTTTGAAGCCACCGTAAGGAGTGCATGAAGCCTTGGACGAAATATACAAGATGCCACTTCATAGATTTCGTTTACAGGCTATTATAGGTGTCGTGTCACCTTATTATTGGGCCAGGCCCATGTATTTTCGAAATGCTTAAGTATAGGTTATTTTTAGAGTCCCTATGTGTGGGGAAATAAGAGTTAGGGTTGGTTTCGGACCCCTCCTCCAAGGGCCACGAAATTCCCCCCTCTTCATCCATATATACAGCCCTTAGGGCGTCGTTTAGATTTTGGGTTTTGTTTAGATTAAAAGTTTGCCATAGCCGCAACTTCGCGTACTTCGTTTGTGTTCAGCGACCAAAAAAAGGCATCACAGAACCCCACCTTCATTAATAAAGCTTTCCTCTTATATTCGCAATATCCAGATTGCAATCTCAGTTTCTTGCTTGTTCTTTGTTTGCTCGCAGGAAATAGACCCTCGTGGTCAGGTTGATCGTGCTCCGGTGTGGTCAATAACCCTTCGGAAGTTGGTTTAGCGATTGCTAAGGCACGACATCTCGCACGTTCGTACTCGGATCGTCAAGGTCGACTCCCACAAAAAACGATAGCCGCCATCTCATCGAAACATCAGGACACCTTCACCTCTATCAAGTGGTATTAGATTTCCAGGTTGCTCAGTGAGATTTTACAGTTTCTCGTAGTTTAGGTCGAGTCTGTTCTTCATACCTATAGTCCATGAAAATGCCAAAAAAATAGGGTTAGGTCATCATATCCGAACCAATCTGAGCCTTTGTATTGTCTTTTTAGAGTTTTGATTTGTTGAATTTGCAGTTGCATCGTCGTGTCGAGTTGCTGGTCTTAGCGTCTAGTCCCTTAGAGTTTCGAGTTCTGTTCACATGTTGTCACGCCGCCGCCGCACCATTGTCATCATCATTACCATATACCACCACCCCACCATATACATCGCCGCTGGCATATACAACCACCAATCTGAGTCCACACATACCATCGCCATATACAACCACCAATCCGAGTCCACATATACCATCACCATATACCACCACCAATCCGAGTCCAGATGTACCATCGCCATATACAACCACTAGTCCGGGTTCCACCAGATTCATCTCCGCCACCAGTCCTAGTCCGAGTCCAGTATTTGTTGCTTTGTTTTTGATCTCCAGATCACGCCATACTTCGAGTCGTGACAAAGTAGGATTCTCGAACTTCCGTGTTACCCGTAGTAGAAAAATAGTACCAGTTTAAAAAAAATTCAGAGAGTGCTCGTCCCTTGTTTACGTGCCGCGCCGTGATTTTGTTTGTGTTCTAGGCTCGCGTCTCTAGTACGGTCTATCCTAGGACTAGCACAATACCGTCGTTGAGCGTTTATTCAACTTTGCATCTCTGAATTGATTATTGCTGACATTTTTGTTACCATATCATAAGCCTTCCCAGCTCCACATACATCTACATCGTGCGTTTGACACCACCTAGTAATCGCTCCGTCCAGTCTTTGAGAGTTTTGACTGCAACGGTTGCCGATCACCACCTGCTGCTGGGTAAGAACTGGTAAGAATTTGAGATTTGCTTGCCAGATTTGTGATACACCACCACCACCACTTCCTAGTAGTCTGTAGGATCATATTCTTGTGTGTTTCTATTGCTGCTAACCATGGCAGGTTCACAAGCCGATGAGACTGATTGGGAGAACATGATGAAAAAAGAGCTACATGATAAATTTCAGCAAATGATGAGTGGACAGGTGCAAGATGTGCTAAACAGATTTGAAGAGGCCATGGAGAAGATAGATGGAATTGAGAAGACATTCAAAACAAACCTTGATAACAAGTTTAATGAATTGCTTGCTCGTCTTCCACAACCACTGCCGGTTGCACCTATCGCACCTCTACGACAACAACAACAACAAAAATGTCGCCTTCCAAATCAAGTGGGACGAGCACTGCGCATTTCCATTGAGCCTGGTCAAACATCTGGTGCCGCTGCACCTCCTGTTGATGCTTCTGTGGCTCCTACTGCTACTGCTGAGGAGGACGATTATGCGGGCGATTACGAGGATGAGGTTGATCAAAATCAGAACTACGTGCAACCACCAGCACCCCATGTCGTCCACATGCTAATAATCGCAATGGTAGGGCTGCATTACCAGCTCAAGTACGAGATCATGACCATCTTCCTAAACTAAAATTGAATATTCCACCATTGGAGGGTAGATATGTTCCAGATATATCTCTTACTTGGGAGTTAGAAACTGAACACCGTTTTACATGTTTACAATATCCTGAGGAGAGACGTGTTGCTACTGCTGTTTGTGCTTTCACTAGTTTTGCATGTGTATGGTGGTCTGAACATTGTAGATTATATCCTATTCTAGCTACTTGGGCTGCTTTGTAAACTACTATGCATACTCGTTGCGTTCCACCATATTATCAATGTGACTTACTTCAAAAATTGCAGCGCTTAAGACAAGGAAAAAAATTTGTGGAAGAATATTATCAGGAATTACAAACTGGCATGATTAGATGTAGTATTGTTGAGGAGAATGAAGCTATGCTTGCATGTTTTATGGGTGGATTAAATAGAGAGATTCAGACCATTCTAGAGTATAAGGAGTATAATAATATCACTCGTTTATTCCATCTTGCTTGTAAAGCTAAACGTGAAGTGCAAGATCAACATGCATTGGTGCGGACTAACTTTTCTGCAGGTCGAACCTCATCATGGACATCGCATGCATCCTCTACTACCACACATTCTATTGCACCGACACCTCCATCAGTTGTTACCTCCAGTCGTGATACAAGGAAGTAGGCACAACCACCATTATCTGCCAAGAGCACACCTATCGGGCCTGCACAGAGTTATTCTTCTTCCATGGCATCAACACGGCACACAAGTGATATTATTTGTCGTCGTTGTAAGGGAAGAGGATATTTTGCGAGGGAATGCAAATCTTAGCGTCTGATGATTGCTACTGAGGATGGTGGGTATGAGTCCTCTAGTGACTATGATGAGGAGACTTTGGCTCTTATTACACATGAACAACACGGTAGAGATGATTCTGAACATGAGACACAATACATGGCTCCTGAAGATGCTGATAGGTATGAACGTTTAGTTGCTCAACGTGTTTTGAGTGTGTAGGTCACACAAGCTGAGCAAAATTAGAGGCATAATTTGTTCCATACAAAGGGAGTTGTGAAGGAACGTTCTGTTCACATCATCATAGATGGAGGGAGCTGCAACAACTTGGCTAGCATGGAGATGGTGGAGAAGCTATCTCTCACCACAATACCACATCCACATCCTTATTATATCCAATGGTTCAATAACAGCGGCAAGGTTAAGGTAACACGTACTATTTGTGTGCATTTTAGTATCTCTATATATGCTGATTATGTTGATTGTGATGTGGTACCCATGCAAGCATGTTCCCTATTACTTGGTAGACCATGGCAATTTGATAAAAATTCTGTACACCATGGTAGAAACAATCAATATACTCTTGTCCATAAGGATAAACATATTACTTTGCTTCCTATGACTCCTGATTCCATTTTGAAAGATGATAACAAGAGTGAAAATCAGAATGTGCCAAAAGAATTTGAGCAACAAATGAAGCCTAATAATAAGACATCTAGTGTTGCTTATGAAATTAAATTGAAAAGTGCATGTTTACTTGCCACCAAATCTAACATTGATGATCTAGATTTCTGCAAATCTGTTTGCTATGCTTTTGTGTGCAAAGAGGCATTATTTTCATTCGAGGATGTGCCTTCCTCTTTGCCTCCTGCTGTTACTAACATTTTGCACAAGTTCGCTAATGTATTTCCATAAGACGTGCCACCGGGATTACCACCTATTCGAGGGATTGAGCATCAGATTGACTTAATTCCCGGTGCTTCGCTACCGAACCATCCACCATACCGTACCAATCCAGAGGAGATAAAGGAGATTATGCGTCAAGGCCAGGAGCTTCTCGACAAAGGTTATATACGCAAATCCCTTAGTCCTTGTGTTGTTCCTATTATTCTAGTGCTGAAAAAGGATGGTACATCACGTATGTGTGTTGATTGTAGAGGCATTAATAATACTACTATTCGTTATCGTCATCCTATTGCTAGGCTAGATGATATGATTGATGAATTAAGTGGCTCTACAATATTCTCCAAATTTGATTTGCGTAGTGGATACCATCAAATTCATATGAAATTGGGAGATGAATGGAAAATGGCATTTAAAAGTAAGTTTGGTTTATATGAGTGGTTAGTCATGCCTTTTGGGTTAACTAATGCACCTAGTACTTTCATGAGATTAATGAACGAAGTTTTCGCGCTTTATTGGAAGATTTGTGGTAGTCTATTTTGATGATATATTGATTTATAGCAAATCTTTGGAGGAACACTTGGAACATTTACGTGTTGGTTTTATTTCTCTACGTCATGCATGTTTGTTTGGTAACCTTGGGAAGTGCACCTTTTGCACCGACCGAGTATCTTTTCTTGGCTATGTTGTCACTCCACAGGGAATTGAAGTTGATAAAGCCAAGATTGACGCTATTGAGAGTTGGCCGCAGCCCAAAACGGTCACACAAGTGAGGAGTTTTCTTGGACTCGCTGGTGTCTATAGGCGTTTTGTGAGAGATTTTAGCACCATTGCTACACCTCTCAATTAGCTTACAAAGAAGGATGTGCCTTTTGTTTGGGGTACCGCACACGAAGAAGCCTTGACGGTATTGAAAGATAAGTTGACACATGCTCCTTTACTCCAACTTCCTAATTTTAATAAGACTTTTGAGCTTGAATGTGATGCTAGTGGAATTGGATTAGGAGGTGTGTTATTACAAGATGGCAAACCTGTGGCATACTTTTCTGAAAAATTGAGTGGGCCTAGTCTGAACTATTCTACTTATGATAAAGAATTATATGCTCTTGTTCGGACCTTAGAAACATGGCAACATTATTTATGGCCCAAAGAATTTGTTATACATTCTGATCATGAATCTTTGAAACATATTAAAAGTCAAGCTAAACTGAACCGTAGACATGCTAAATGGGTTGAATTCATTGAGACATTCCCTTATGTCATCAAACACAAGAAGGGTAAAGAAAATGTTATTGCTGATGCATTGTCTCATCGTTATACTATGCTTTCACAACTGGACTTTAAAATCTTTGGTTTGGAGACCATCAAAGATCAATATGTGCATGATGCTGAATTAAAAGATGTATTGCAAAATTGTAAATAAGGTAGAACATGGAACAAGTTCTTCATTAATGGGGCACTTTGGCGTGAAGAAGACGAATGATATACTTGCTACACATTTCTTTTGGCCAAAGATGAGACGGGATGTTGAGCATTTTGTTACTCGCTGCACTACATGTCAAAAAGCTAAGTCACGTCTCAATCCTCATGGTTTATATATGCCTTTGCCCGTATCTAGTGTTCCTTGGGAGGATATATCTATGGACTTTGTTTTAGGTTTACCTCGAACAAAGAAGGGGAGGGATAGCATATTTTTTGTCATGGATAGATTCTCGAAAATGACACACTTTATACCATGTCATAAAAGCGATGATGTTGTTAATGTTGCTGATTTGTTCTTTCGTCAAATTATTTGCTTGCATGGTGTGCCAAATACTATTGTCTCAGATCGTGATACTAAATTTCTTAGCCACTTTTGGAGATGTTTATGGGCTAATTTTGGGACTAAACTGCTTTTTAGTACTACTTGTCACCCCCAAACTGATGGTCAAACTGAAGTAGTCAATAGAACATTTTCTACTATGCTTAGGGCTGTTTTGAATAATAATAAGAAAATGTGGGAAGAATGCTTGCCTCATACTGAATTTGCTTATGATTGTTTGTTGCATTCTACTACTAAGATGTGCCCTTTTGAAATTGTGTATGGTTTCCTACCTCGTGCACCCATTGATTTGTTGCCTCTTCTATCTTCGGAGAAGGTTAATTTTGATGTTAAATAACATGCTGAATTGGTCTTAAAAATGCATGAGTTAACTAAGGAAAACATTGAGCGTATGAATGCTAAATATAAACTTGTTGGAGATAAGGGTAGAAAACATGTTGCATTTGCACCTTGAGATCTTGTTTGGTTACATTTGCATAAGGATAGATTTCTTGATTTGCGTAAATCAAAGATAATGCCACGTGCTGATGGTCCTTTTAAGGTGTTAGAGAAAATAAATGATAATGCATATAAACTTGAGTTGCCTGCAGATTTTGGGGTTAGTCCCACTTTTAAGATTGCAGATTTGAAGCCTTATTTGGGTGAGGAAGATGAGCTTCCGTCGAGGATGACTTCATTTCAAGAAGGGGAGGATGACGAGGACATCAATACCATTGTTACACCCACAGCCCCTGCTGCTATACATACTGGACCAATTACTAGAGCTCGTGCATGCCAATTAAATTATCACGTACTTTCGTTTCTTGGTAGTGATTCTAATGTTCATGAGAATATGATGCTGCCTAAATTGGATAGATTTGTTTTTCTTGCAAATGAAGGGCCTGGCATGGATAAGAGGGATGAACACTGGAGCAAGACCAAGCATGGAGATGATGGCATGCGCAAGGGGAACAATAACGGAGTTACATGTGATGATTTCAGGACATTGAAGCCACCATAAGGAGTGCATGAAGCCTTGGACGAAATATACAGGATGCCACTTCATAAATTTCGTCTAGAGGCTATTATTGGTGCTGCGCCACCATATTATTGGGCCAGGCCCATGTATTTTCTAAATACTTAAGTATAGGCTGTTTTTAGAGTCCGTATGTGTGGGGAAACAAGAGTTAGAGTTGGTTTTGGACCCCTCCTCCAAGGGCCACGAAATTCCCCCTCTTCATCCATATATACAGCCCTTAGGGCGTCGTTTAGACTTTGGGTTTTGTTTAGATTAAATGTTCACCATAGCTGCCACTTCGCGTACTTCTTTTGTGTTCAACGACCACACAAAGGCGTCATAGAACCCCACCTTCATTAATAAAGCTTTCCTCTTATAGTCGCAATATCTAGATTGCAATCTCAGTTTCTTGCTTGTTCTTTGTTTGTTCGCAGGAAACAGACCCTCGTGGTCTGGTTGATCATGCTCTGGCATGGTCAATAACCCTTCAAAAGTTGGTTTAGTGGTTTCTAAGGGGCGACGTCTCGCACGTTCATAGTCAGATCGTCAAGGTTGACTCCCACATAAAACAATAGCCACCATCTCATCGAAATATCAGGACACCTTCGCCTCTATCAAATCCATATGAAGAATTTCCAGTGGTCTTGTTGTGGTCAGAGATGTCTTGCATGAGTGTTGCTTCTTAGCTAATTTACCAGCCTCACATGCAACACAAAGACGATCCTTGTCGAATTTTATGTCAGGAATGCCACGGAGATGATTTTTCTTCACCCGGGTTTGCAAATTTCTCATACCCATAGATGGAGGCATCGCACACGAGTGAGTGTCCTATATGACCCGTAGTATTGCCCCTGGCCACCCTCTTCAATGTGATCTATATATATCACTACTAGGGAAAACCTTATACACAGAGGTGTTGAAGTAGCGCTGGTCAAAACTAAGCGCTACTGCTACATAGTAGTAGCGCTTGACACAAAAGCACGCTACAACTATAGTTGTAGCAGTAGCACTTCTACCCAAAAAATGCTACGACTATAATTCCCACAATGTTGCCGGTAGGCTAGGAATAGTTGTAGCGAGCCTCAGGGAAACACGCTATTGCTAAGTGCCATGTAGCAGCGCGTTTCTATTGTAGAGCGCTACTGCTAAGAAAAAGAAAATAAGTAGAAAAATATATACAAAAGTAAATGAAAATGAAAGAAATAGAAAAAGGACAAATGAAAAAAAAGAAAAAATAGTGGAGAAAGGCATAACAGTAGCGCTTGTTATCACAAAGCACTATAACTACATTAGCAGTAGCGCGCCTTGTGTTCCCGCGCTATAACTAAGTTCCTTAGATAAAAGGAAAAGAAATAGCTACTTCCTGTATCAGTAGCGCGTTTTGGCTGAAAGCACTATAGCTAACTTAGAAGTAGCGCATTTTTTCTACCAGCGCTACTGCTAGTTTGACTTAACCACACGCGGGCTCAAAATTTTGCTAAGTCCTTTCCCCCCTCTCCCACCTATTCCCCCAACTCCCCCAACTCCTCTGTCGCTCCCGTCCATCGCGAGCACCCTCGACCTCACCGCCGCCGCCCAAGGCCGCCCTCAACCTCACCACCGCCGCCCGAGGCCGCTCTCGACCTCACTATCGCCGCCCTCGACCTCACCGCCACCGCCCTCGACATCACTGCCGCCGCCCGAGCCCGAGCCCGCCCTCGTCACCGACCGTAAGGCTCTCCCTCTCCTCTCCCCTGCCCTCCTCTCTCTCTCTCTCTGGTAGGGCAATTCATATGTTGTTAATTGATGATGTTCATATACATGAACTCTAGGTGCTCATATGAACCCTAGATTTGTTTTGGATAGTAGGCATTTTTTTAGCATTTACGAAAAAAGATGAGCAATTTTTTTAGGAAATTAGCTAGGGAAAATTTTGATGAAAATGCCTAAACAGTAATTCCATCTAGCATTAAATTAATAGAGGGTATATAAATTATAGTAGCATTTAGCTTTAAATTAATAGAGGCTATAAGCAAAAAACATTACGTAGCATGTATCTATAAAAAATTATTTCGACTATGGACCTGAATCTGGTACAAATTTATTCAAATGAAATTTGAATTATTTGTACTATGGACCTGAATATTTTTGAAGAAATTGGGTGTAGGTACTAAGGTCTTGCTGTGGAAATTTTGGTGAGGTCAGAAGGGTTAGAGAAAATGGAGTTCCTTTGCAATTTCTAATAAGGTCAAGGAAAAGAATTTAGGCAAGTTTTATTTTAAAGATGATCACTTCCTAGACTTTTAGCTTTGAACAAAAAACAAAAGCATTTAGCTAAAAATAAAAACTGTAGCTATGGCATTTAGCTATAAACAAAAAACATAATAGACGTTATATGATATATGTCATTGATGTTCATTTGCATATTCCATTATTGTTGATTATATCTTTTCGTTGAAGTGGTCATGTTATATCTTTTCATTGAAGTGGTTCGATTGTGCCCAAGTGGCCTTTTGTTGTTTCCAGGGAATGAAGCCGAGTGGCCTATGTTTTGCCAGAATGTTTGATTCATTTCTGTTCCGGCAAATTTCAGGTGCTCGATTTGTCCACTTTTTAGAAAAGGTCATGCCTAAAATTTCCGTCAATTTCGGCATGACTTGTGCTACAAACTAGGACATATCGAGTGCCCGGGATTTGCCGCACCAGGAAGGAATCAATGTTCCTACAAAACATAGGCATTTTTATGTCATCATTCATTTTATTAGGTCTAGAATTAATTGACTAGATTTAATCGTAGGAAACATGGATAGCAATGATGAAGGACAGGGTTCTGGTGATTGCAACGACATCTACCGATCGGCAGAATTTTTTTTGAACCTTGTCGATGATCAATGGTTGTTGTTGCTGGGCCCACCTGTCACATCAGAGACTGAGACCGACATCGAGACCGGGGCTGAGACTGAGATCGGTGCCGAGGCCGGCACCAAGACTGACGGAGCCGGTATAGAACCAAAACCAAAGAGGCAACGACGCCTAAACCAGCTCATCACTACAAGAGTGGTGGTCATGGAGGTGGATGACGGCAATTTTGAGCCAAAAGAGCCTGAGGAAGTGCGATCGTGCTATGGCAATCAAATAGGCTGCATCGTACGGACAACCACCACCATCAACGATGAGAAACTAAAGAAGATAGAAATTATGTGGCCCTCCCTCCTAAAGAAGTTGCACAGGGTATTCTTGTTCCCGGACCGAGATGCAAAGAAATATACTGATCCAGATAAAGACCCGACAATGAAGAAGATAAACAAACGCACCATGACCAAGTTTACCAACGCGTTGGCTGCCTAGAAAGCAAGGGTGAAGCATCGGATCATCAATAAAAAGGAGCCCTACTCCGAGATTGTAAAGGATAATCTGGCAATCATGGAAGAGCTTGGAATATTCAAGGCAGCTTGCCATGCCGAAGCTGCCAAAGAAAAGTCGAAGTACATGAAGGGGCTTCAATAGAGGAACACGGGGTACCACCTCGGAAGTCGTGGTTATGCGGGGAAGAGGTCCATATGGGCCAAGGAGGACTCGGAACGCAAAAGTATGGGCATCCCAGACCCCTTGGCGGAGTTCACTGTCCCGCAAGAGCATGACGTCCTCAGGGCCCGGTACCATTGGGACCCAGTCAAGAAGGTTTTCAAGACGGGCCCGGTCACGACGGAGTTCATGAGATTGCCGGTAATTTTAGTTTCTGATCAATTCGACTGCACATTTAGTCATATTTGTAAATGATACTTGTTCCTTTTGCAGAGAGAGCAACATAGGATTGCGGCCGAAAGTGACTCACCGTCTGAGGCATTGGCAAGGCCCAAGTGGGACACCGCTTTCAATGAGGCATTGAACATATTGAAATGACTCCCGGTGGACACTCGGCCATCGTATGGACATGTGCACGGTGTCGGAGACGGCGCCATGTGGAAGAAGTACTACCGCGAGACCACGGAGGAGAGAAAGGAAAGACGGAGGTTAACTAAATAAAACATCGACAAGAAGGTTGAGATTGCGGTTGAGAAGAAATCTGATGAGACAGTCGCAACGGCGGTAGCTGCCGGAAAAAAAGGCGTTTGCAGATTTGTCTGGTGGCTTGGTACCAGCTGTTGTCAGTAGGAGCAGGCAAAATCTAAATAAAAATGCAGCAAACTTTCCCCTTGCTGAATTCTTCGGGAGCAGCTCGACTAGCATTGCACCAGCACCTACACCTGCTCTTGCACCGGCTCCCGCACCTACTCATGGCAGCCCATCCTCCATCTCGGACGTGCTCGGCGGTGCTTCGTCTTTGGCTGAGCTCGACACCCTCACGGTACCTGTCACACCGGCCCTCTTCAATAAATGTATAATCTCTCATTTCCGTTGCCTTTCGGATGTCTCACGTCACAGACATGTCTTTGCAGGCCGATATAACCCCGTGCACCATATTGTACACCATCAGTGACCAGAAGGTGGACGTGGGGAAGGCGACGATAATGAAGCCGAAGGAACCATTGTTCCACAGCCTGCCGATCCCCCTTGACGTCTTCAAGGTTTCCGTGGCTAGTGTCAAACCAGGCCACGAGAATTTGGCTCCTCCGATACTAGGGGGGATGACGACGAGACCCCGCGGCGGCTTGGCGATTGCAAGGGGTGGGTCCTGTTGTGGCCAAAGAATCTTCTTCGTCTAGAGGCGGCCGGGAGCACACCCACGAGCACGCAGCCTCAGCAAGGTATGAACAGCAACACCCCACCTACCCAATTAGCGCCGCCTGTCGTGCTGGGTGATAGCGGACAGGGTGAGGAAGAGGCTCCATTAGTCACTGATGATGTCGCCATAGATGAGGATGACGATGACACTCAACAATATCGCAATACTGGCGCCTATGATGACGGAGGATTGATGGCGCAACAGTATGAGTACTCAGGGTTTGAGCGTCATGAGTCGGTGCCTGAATTGCCGCCTCCGGAGGCTGAACGTATTATAGATGACCTTCCGGTAGCAAAGAAGCATAGGAAGAGACCGAGGAAAGGCAACAAAGTTGCTTCTATGATCCAGCCACCTCAGCAGCCTCGGGTTCAAGACCGTATACCTATCCCCGGTGCGGCAAAATGGCATATCCACGGTGAACCAATCCTACCAAAAGCAGCGGTAGAGGCCACACACGGCGATTTAAGGAGACTTCATGATGATGTGCTATGGAGTGAGAAAAGCCCCATCGCCTCAGAAAATCCAAGATACCTACTCTACGTGGTTAACATGCCGCGACAAAGGTTGTACGTCCACACATTCCCCGCGGAGAAGTTCTTCCTTCAATTCGATTACATCTTCGACATGTTTCACTTGAAGAAGCTGGATTTTATGTTTGTCCGCCTTTATGCCTTGTACATGAACTACATCATCGGGATTGAGCAGATACCTTATATCTGTGTCGCTGACCCGTACTTCATGCACAAGGGCTTCTTGGTAGTCAGCGCAAAGCACCATGAATATGTGAGGGACTACATCGTCGATTTCATGGTCGCCAATAAGGACAATGATACGATTCTCGTGCCTTATCATCTCATGTAAGTCATCCACGCAGATATCCTTCCTTCGATTTCAATCATTCATTTGCACGGTGGAGGCTAATTAATTTGAGGTGTACTTATTTTGCGTAGCGGCGGTCGCACTGTGCTCATCATGCTTTACCCCAGATACTCCCATGCTCTTTACTTGGACTCGTCGAAGAACATGAACATAAAGGATTACACCCACATCAAGTTTGTTATCGATAGTGCTATCTTATTCTACGGCGTACAGGGTGGAGAGATCAAGACCAAGAAGAAAAGGGACGGCAGGCCCGCCTTTGGCCATAAGACCGACTTCTGCTGCATCCAGCAACCGAGTGATACTCTTAGTGATGGATTCTATGTCCTACACCACATGCTGGAGTAGAGACGGGATCGGCAGAACCTTCGCATGTCACCTACATCCAGCGATGCCATATTCTGCAATGGGCAAAGAACGTAGGAGATATCTCGGATCATCGAATTTGAGCTGCGTTCTATCACATCCAGCATGAGCTAGCCCAAATCATCACAAAGGAGGTCCTGAAAAACATGGCTGTTCTACAAGGAAGGGCAAATGTTGCGGGAAGACGTCCGAACACGCGTAGCCTCTCAACATCTCGATTGGAAGCCTTTCACTAAGCTCGCGGACTATCTCCCTGACTTGGATGGATGGCACAACATGTTGGAGTGATTGTCGATATATGACAATGTGTTCATTTAGTCCATACTTTATGTATGACGAAACTTTGAGTTATGCATGACGAAACTTTATTTGTGATGTAATTAAACCATCCTCCTCTACTAGCAAAGATCACTCTAGTTAGGGCATTTTAGGTACGATGAGCTTTTTTATTTATGCTTATGATATGTTGCTTCTATTTTTGCCAAGTTTGTCTCTTTCTGTTGCTCAACTATATATGTTGCATATCATCGACTCATGTGACGATGCAGGTGCATAGATCATCAATGGCGAAGAAGTGCTATGCCAGGAGTATACGACGAGTGGCCGGAGTGTCGGGCCCAGGTGTACCGGTTTCCGGTTTCCGAGCGACAGCTAGTAGTTAGTTTAGGTTCACGCTAGTGTGAGAGAGGGACACGAACTCATGTACTGCATAGTTCCGCTCTCACTCATAGTGATAGCTCTTCTTGCGCATATCATTGTTTAGATTGGATGATGATGTAGTTGCAAGTAATCGAGACATGTATCGCTATTTTCGAGATGATGGCGAGACACCACTTTGTGTTGAATGATGATTATGATGATGAAATGATTTGATGCTATGATTACATTTGTATGTGTATGATATGCTAAATATTATTGTATAAAGCCTCTTCAAATACAAAACAAATATGAAGAAAAAACAAAAACTAATAAAACTAACAGTAGCGAGGGGAACAAAGTTAACAGCAGCGCACTCTTACCAGTAGCGCGCCCTAGTTAAAAGTGTTGCAGCTATTAGTAGTAGCGCATTGAACTAAAGCTCGCTGCTGCTAGCCATGTATAGCAGTAGTGTGGGGCAACACGCTGAAGGAAATATGCCCTAGAGGCAATAATAAAGTTGTTATTTATATTTCCTTACATCATGATAAATGTTTATTATTCATGCTAGAATTGTATTAACCGGAAACTTAGTACATGTGTGAATACATAGACAAAACAAAGTGTCCCTAGTATGCCTCTACTTGACTAGCTCGTTTATCAAAGATGCTTGTGTTTCCTAACCATAGACATGTGTTGTCATTTGATGAATGGGATCACATCATTAGGAGAATGATGTGATGGACAAGACCCATTCGTTAGCTTAGCATTATGATCGTTTAAGTTTCATTGCTACTACTTTCTTCATGACTTATACATGCTCCTCAGACTATGAGATTATGCAACTCCCAAATATCGGAGGAACACTTTGTGTGCTACCAAACATCACAACGTAACTGGGTGATTATAAAGGTGGTCCACAGGTGTCTCCGATGGTGTTTGTTGAGTTGGCATAGATCGAGATTAGGATTTGTCACTCCGATTGTCAGAGAGGTATCTCTGGGCCCTCTCGGTAATGCACATCACTATAAGCCTTGCAAGCAATGTGACTAATGAGTTAGTTGCGGGATGATGCATTATGGAACGAGTAAAGAGACTTGCCGGTAGCGACATTGACCTAGGTATGGTGATATCGACGATCGAATCTCGGGCAAATGACAAAGGGAACAACATATGTTGTTATGCGGTTTGACCGATAAAGATCTTCATAGAATATATAGGAGCCAATATGAGCATCCAGGTTCTGCTATTGGTTATTGACCAGAGATGTGTCTCGGTCATGTCTAAATAGTCCTCGAACCCGTAGGGTTCGCACGCTTAACGTTTGATGACGATTTGTATTAAAGAGTTATGTGATTTGTTGACCGAACATAGTTCAGAGTCCCGGATGAGATCGGGGACATGACTAGGAGTCTCGAAATGGTCGAGACTTAAAGATCGATATATTGGAAGGCTATATTCAGACATCGGAAAGGTTCCGAGTGATTCGGGTATTTTTTGGAGTACCGGAGAGTGACGGGAATTCATATTGGGCCTTAATGGGCCATACGGGAAAGGAGAGAAAGGCCTCAAGGGTGGCTGCGCCCCTTCCCCATGGAGTGGTCCTAATTGGACTAGGGAAAGGGGGCGCCCCATTCCTTCCTTCCCCTTCTCCCTTCCCCCTTTCCTATTCCATGTGTGAGGTGGAATCCTACTAGGAATAGGGAGTCCTAGTAGGACTCCACACTTGGGGCGCACCCTATGAGGGCCAGCCTCCTCCTCCCTCCATCCTTAATATACGTGGCCAGGGGGCACCCCATAGGCACACAAGTTGATTTCTTAGCCGTGTGCGGTGCCCCCCTCCGTAGTTACACACCGCGGTCATATCATCGTAGTGCTTAGGCCAAGCCCTGCGCCGGTAACATCATCATCACCGTCACCACGCCGTTGTACTGACGGAACTCTCCCTCGGCCTCAACTGGATCAAGAGTACGAGGGACGTAATCGAGCTGAATGTGTGCTGAACTCGGAGGTGTCGTGCATTCGGTACATGGATCGGTCGGATCGTGAAGACGTACGACTACATCAACCGCCTTGTAATAACGCTTCCGCTTACGGTCTACGAGGGTACGAAGACAACACTCTCCCCTCTCGTTGCTATGCATCACCATAATCTTGTGTGTGCGTAGGAACTTTTTTGAAATTACTACGTTCCCCAACAGTGGTATCATAGCCAGGTTTATGCGTAGATGTTATATGCATGAGTAGAACACAAGTAAGTTGTGGGCGATAATAGTCATACTGCTTACCAACATGTCATTCTTTGATTCGGCGGTATTGTTGGATGAAGCGGCCCGAACCGACATTACGCGTACACTTACGCGAGACTGGTTCTACCGACGTGCTTCGCACACAAGTGGCTGACGGGTGTCAGTTTCTCCAACTTTAGTTGAATCGAGTGTGGCTACACCCGGTCCTTGTTGAAGGTTAAAACAGCACATACTTGACGAAAAATCGTTGTGGTTTTGATGCGTAGGTAAGAACGGTTCTTGCTCAGCCCGTAGCAGCCACGTAAAACTTGCAACAACAAAGTAGAGGACGCCTAACTTGTGTTTGCAGGGCATGTTGTGATGTGATATGGTCAAGACGTGATGAGATATAAATTGTTGTATAAGATGATCATGTTTTGTAAAAGTTATCGGCAACTGGTAGAAGCCTTATGGTTGTCTCTTTATTGCATAAGATGCAAGCACCATGTAATTGCTTTACTTTATCGCTATGCAATAGCAATAGTTGCAAGAGCAATAGTTGGTGAGACGACCATGTGACGACACATTGCATGGTGTCGTGTTGGTGATGATGGAGATCATGACAGTACTTTGGAGATGGAGATCAAAGGCACAAGATGATGATGACCATATCATGTCACACATTTTGATTGCATGTGATGTTTATCTATTATACATCTTATTTTACTTGTTTCGGCGGTAGCTTTATAAGATGACCCCTTACTAAAATTTCAAGGTATAAGTGTTCTCCCTGAGTATGCACCATTGCGATAGTCCTTCGTGCTGAGACACCACATGATGATCGGGCGTGATAGGCTCTGCGTTCACATACAACGGGTGCAAGCCAGTTTTGCACACGCAGAATACTCGAGTTAAACTTGACGAGCCTAGCATATGCAGATATGGCCTCGGAACACTGGAGATCGAAAGGTCGAACGTGAATCATATAGTAGATATGATCAACATAGTGATGTTCACCATTGAAAACTACTCCATCTCACGTGATGATCAGACATGGTTTAGTTGATTTGGATCACATGATCATTTAGATGACTCGAGGGATGTCTATCTAAGTGGGAGTTCTTAAGTAATATGATTAATTGAACTTTAATTTATCATGAACGTAGTCCTGATGGTATTTGCATAACTATGTTGTAGATCAATAGCTCGCTATATAGATCCCCATTTATTTTTGATAGGTTCCTAGAGAAAAATAAGTTGAAAGATGATAGTAGCAAAGTTGCAGACTTGGTCCGTGATGTGAGGATTATCCACATTGATGCACAGAAGAATTATGTCCTTGATGCACCGCTAGGTGACAGACCTATTGCAGGAGCAGATGCAGACGTTATGAACGTTTGACAAAGCTCGGTATGCTGACTACTTGATAGTTTAGTGCACCATGTTTTACGGCTTATAACTGGGACTTCAAAAATGTTTTGAATGCCACGGAGCATATAAGATGTTCCAAGAGTTGAAATTGGTATTTCACGCTCATGCCCATGTTGAGAGGTATGAGACCTCTGACAGTACTTTGCCTACAAGATGGAGGGGAATAGCTCAACCAGTGAGCATGTAACACCCTCGATGCGGCTATATCTCCCACGTGTCGGAGCACGACTTAGAGGCATAACCGCATTGAAGGCAATGTCGCAAGAGGGGTAATGTCTACACATCCCATGTACTGAATGAGAAAAGAGGTACATAGTTGGCTTACAATCGCCACTTCACACAATACATGAAAATAGCATTACATCACCCAGATACAACCAAGGTCCGACTACGGAACCAAAATAAAAGAAGACCACCCCTAATGCGAAAGATCCCCGATCGCCCCAACTGGTCTCCACTACTAATCAACTGAACGAAACAACAGAATGAACGACATCTTCATCGAGCTCCTCCTTGAGCTCGGTTGCGTCACCTGCACGGTATCATCGGCACCTGCAACTGGTTTTGGAAGTAATCTGTGAGTCACGGGGACTCAGCAATCTCACACCATCGCGATCAAGACTATTTAAGCTTATGGGTAAGGTAAAATGTATGAGGTGGAGCTGCAGCAAGCACTAGCATATATGGTGGCTAACATATGCAAAAGAGAGCGAGAAGAGAATGCAAGGCACGCTCGAGAAACTATGTTCAAGAAGTGATCCTAGAACAACCTACGTCAAGCATAACTCCAACCCCGTGCTCACTTCCCGAACTCCGCCGAAAAGAGACCATCACGGCTACACACGCTGTTGATGCATTTTAATTAAGTTAAGTTTTAGGTTTTCTACAACCGGACATTAACAAATTCCCATCTGCCCATAACTGCGGGCACGACTTTCCAAAGTTCAAATCCCTGCAGGGGTGTCCCAACTTAGCCCATCACAAGCTCTCACGGTCAACGAAGGATATTCCTTCTCCCAGGAAGACCTGACCAGGCTCGGAATCCCGGTTACAAGACATCTCGACAATGGTAAAACAAGTCCAGCAAAGTGGCCCGAATGTGCCGACAAATCCTGATAGGAGCTGCACATATCTCGTTCTCAGGGCACACTCAGATGATACATCCTACGAGTAAAACCAACCCTCAAGTTGCCCCGAGGTGGCCCCGCAGTCTACTCGGTTCGGACCAACACTTAGAGAAGCACTGGCCCGGGACGGGGGTTAAAATAAAGATGACCCTCGGGATGCGCGACTCCCAAGGGAAAAGGCTAGGTGGCAAATGGTAAAAACCAAGGTTGGGCCTTGCTGGAGGAGTTTTATTCAAGGCGAACTGTCAAGGGGTTCCCATTATAACCCAACCGTGCAAGGAACACAAAATCAAGGAACATAACACCGGTATGACGGAAACTAAGGCGGCAGGAGTGGAACAAAACACCAGGCATAAGGCCGAGCCTTCCACCCTTTACCAAGTATATAGATGCATTAATTAAATAAGAGATATTGTGATATCCCAACAAATATCCATGTTCCAACAAGGAACAAACTCCAATCTTCACCTGCAACTAGCAACGCTATAAGAGGGGCTGAGCAAAGTGGTAACATAGCCAAACAACGGTTTGCTAGGACAAGGTGGGTTAGAGGCTTGGCTTCGCAACATGGGAGGCATGATATAGCAAGTGGTAGGTATCGCAGCATAGGCATAGCAAAAGAGTGAGCATCTAGCAAGCAAAGATAGAAGTGATTTCGAGGGTATGGTCATCTTGCCTGAGATCCCGCAAGGAAGAAGAACGAGTCCATGAAGAAGACAAACGGACGTAGTCGAACGGATCCTCACAACTCCGGAACGAAACTGAAGCTAACGCGAGAAGCAACCCGGAAAGAAGCAAACAACATAGTAAACAACCATCACATAAACATGGCATGATACATAAACAAGTATGATGCATGTCCGGTTTAAATATGCATGGCATGGCAAAGTGCACAAACAACACTACAGGTTAAGTGGAGCTCAATATGCAACGAGTTGCATATTGATGGAACACCACGTGACTTATTTAGTTCACTCTCGTTTATGTACCCAACAATATTAAATATTGATTAACATGGCAAGGGGTGAAGCACAACAAAACTACCTATCTAGGCAATTTTAAATGAGGCCGGAAACATCAAGCCACGATTCCGGTAATCCTCATGTGCATTAGCAATTTAATGCAACAACAATTTTAAACATTTTAATTGTTGTTATCATGATGCGGATGACATGAGCAAGTTTGATGCAATATTTATGAAAAGTTGACAAGAGCATTATGAGGCATTTGTCATCGTGGCGGAAATGAAAGGGGTGCCACGACAATGACAATGGAAACGGTTCCACGGCAACATTCCGGTTCCGGTAACTCGATTGAGATACCGATGCAAAGGAGAAGTGTGCGGATGCGTGCAAAAGATTGTGGGGTGATCCCAGTTTACCGGTTCCCACGGGTCGACGACAGTGACAAGGCAAAAGAGAGGCAACATGCATCGACAATTCGAGCACGGAGCAAGCACAAGCATCTCGTACATGACACATGCATTCGCTCACGGGCGGTCGTCTCGGGGTTATACCTTCGAAGCGTGCGTTATCGGAGGGGTTCGAGTTCGATGCGGTGTAGTCGTTCACAATCGTCGTGGGACATAGTGGTACTCGGCGATGGTAGAGGAAGTAGTTGTCCACGCAACGGTAGTCGAACTTGACGGTTCCGTTACATGGGTCTTCGGCGTGGATCTTGACGTCCACGGGGTCGACGGTAGGGTGCACGTTTCGTAGGCGTTCTTAGCAGATCTGTGTAGTGGTCGAACTTGAGGTACTCCGGGGCAGAGGAATCAATGTTGCAACGGTGGTCTCGAAGTATCCAAATCGAAGCAAGGCCAAGGGGCCTCGCGCATTGCAGATCGAGGCAACGGTGGGCGCTCGTCTCCTGCTCGAAGAAGAGGCTATGCCAATGACACAGGGCTCGGGGAAGCAACGGCGTTGAGCGTGTCGTACATGTCCTCCCGCGAGCAGAGACGAGGACACCAGGAAGACCTACGAGGAGCAGAAGCACTCGAAACCGTGCGAGGAGCCGGCAACAGGCGACGGGATCATCTGGATCCGGACGGAAACGGGACACTGGCGAGCAGGGTTCATCGAGGAACTCGATCGGCGGCGATGGCAAGTCCTGGCGCGAGCGAAGGGCATGGGGGCGGCGCTGGTCCTCTCCTCCAGCGAAGAAAGATGACGGCGAGAGGGCGACCATCGGCTATGCAGGGGAGTCCGGTTGGCTTGGTGTCACGACGAACGAGCGAGGATGGTGGAAACGAGGTCGGTCTCTGGAGGAAGGAGGTCATGGCAGAGGAGGGCGGTGTGGAGGTTCGGCGCTGGAGTAACGCGGATGCGAGAGGGAGAGAAGCGGGCATGATGTGGTGTTTCTGGGGGTGCAGCGCAAGGAAGAAGGAGGGCATCGAGGGAGAGGGACGAAGTCGCGGCGACGCTCTAGGGAAAGAGATCGAGGGAGAGAAGGAGGAGCGATGCGGGAGGGAGAGCTACGGCGCTGGAGGGAAGATGGAGGGAGAGATCGATAGGAGGTCTCCCCTGGTGCTAGGGTTAGAGGGTAGGATGGGCCTGGGGAGACTGGGCCTTAGAGGCCAGCCCAGTTGCTGTTGGTGCTGGGCTGCATTGCTGCCGCTGGAGCTGGGCTCTCCCTTCCCCTCTTATTCCTTTTTTTCTCAATTTCCTCAAACATAAAATAAGTGGGAAAATCTCAAAGATAAAGTGAAGGCGTCAGAGAGATATGAGAATGTATCTGGAGTCCTTGCATTATGCACAATTTGAATAAATGGACTTGGCAAATTTTATAGATAGAAAAATAATTCAAGTTTGAATTAAATTCAAACTTGAGCCATTTTTGAACCCTACCAAAACAACTCCAAAGGACCTGAAATTTGACAGAGAGGTTGAAGGCATGGTCGAGAATTTATAGGAAAAGAATGAGCATTAATAGAGAAGGGGAAAGTGGCACTTGCAAAATAAAGGAACTGGAAGGAAAGGAGAAAGAGATGATGCATGGGACAAAGGCATGGGGAATTATTTTGCAAGTGTGTCAAGGTAATTCCACATTAATGAAATATTTAATATAGCTCCCTACTATTGGGAGGATATGTTTTAAAGAGAATCACCATGTGAATTCCCTCAATTTAAATGGACCGAAGATCCATGCAATTTATTTAGTTGAGTTGCAAAGGATTTATGATATGATGGCATGATGACATGATGCAACGCAAAAATAAAAGGGTAGGCACAAATGAAACCCATGGCGAAACCCGGAACATATGGAAGTCTTCTCGAGCATCGCTCTCGGGGCGTTACAACACTCCACCACTACGAGAGGATCTCGTCCCGAGATCTAGAATGGTACCGGAGAGAAACAGAAGAGGAAGAGAAGAGGTAAAACTAAGTTGCTTCTTGACAATTGAGTGAAACCAAAGAACCTTGAGTGGTTGAACAAAATGAAAGAAAGAATACAATGAAGATGAACAAAGTCAAAAACACTCCGTTAGAAAAGAGGAACAAGGAACATTACTAGAACCTTGTAGGTTGAAAGACATCAGGAAAGGGTGCAATGGTGCAAGCACTCCGGTTGAAACGAGATGTACAAGAAACTATAACGATTAATTACGACAACACTCAAGTTGGAAATGGAGGGTAAGAATATGAACTTGGCAAAAATGAGAGGATACTTGAAAAGAGGACACGACGCTCTGGTTAAAAGGATAAGCACGAAAAGAACACGATCCTCACCATTCGAGATGATGATTGAAAAGAGCAACATTACATTGCCTCTGGGAGAAATGAAAGAATGGAATGAATGAACGGAGGGAAACACGATCTTGGGAGAGCACGCTTACGACAAATGCTGGAACTGAGTCGTTATATTATCAACAACGAAAGGATAAGCTTTAAGTGGGCTTATGGAGAACATCTCAAAACTGAGGTGAAATTCTGCCACTAACGGAAACGATAGATTGGATTGATACGAGCAAGAAGATGAGAAAGTTATTTCACTGGGAGGATAAATGAAGAATTGGGGTCCTTTATAAGCACAATAATTCCAACAATCCTTAGGGAAGGCTTTAGGTGAAACATGACACCAGATAGCTCCAACGAAGATGTTGATGGATTTAAAATACCTCATTCTTAACAACATGTGAATCATGAAACATGAACTCAAATTATCAAGAATGACATAATACCACCTCAAAAGATAAGATAGAACGAATTGGACTTTGGGATGCAAGATGAAGAATGCTTGAGCTCCTTTGAAAAGAATCTTGATGAACACTTCAAGAAGGAATTAAATCCTTGATGAACCACCATGTAAAGCCTCCATGAAGGACTCCGGTAACAAAATAATGATAAAAAGAAAGAGAAGTTGAAAACACAAGGTTAAGCCTTGTAATGATTTAGATGGATCTCCATGGCGATATAATTGCGAGAGCTTGGAACTCCGGGAAAGAAAAGAATGAAACAATTGAAAACCGAGAGCTTGATGAGCCTCCGGAATAAGGAATTGAATTTACTCGATGAAACAAGAATAAGAATTACATTATGCTTATCCTTCACCAATTTAAATTGATGAGAAGTAACGGATTTGGCATACTACTTATTCTCGTAGAAAGGAATAAGAAGAGATATGGCGCAAACTTTAGAAAATCTTCAACGAACCACCAGTAGGATTGAGACAATGGATACATTAATATGATAAAGATGGAAGAGAAATCTTGAATGAACAACCATAAGAATTAAAAACGATCAAGGAAAAGATAGCGAAACACTAGGAAGAATTAGCACAAGAACGAAGATGCTTGAGGGAATTTAGATACAAGAGAACGAAGAGATCATGAGCTGATTAGAGAATACTTGAACGATGCCCCGGTAAGATTTGGAGAACGAGAGCTAAAAGCTGAGAATGAATAAGCCTTCTGATATGATGGTCTCCGGAGAATCAAACTGAAAATACTCTTGAATAGCTCCTGATGGGTGAAGAGGATTCTCACAATCGAAAACAATTATGAGAGGATGGCAACAAGCTAGCACCATGAATCTTGAAGAGAATGGAGCAAGATATGGAGGAAAAATTCTTCTTCGGTCTTCAAATGTTGAGAATGAGAACGAGAAACACCACCGTGAATTGTTGAGACACTCCAGAATAGAAAGGTTGAAACAACAATGAAAAGAATTTGAAAGCTCTTGGAGAAAGGCACTTGACTGATGAAAATTCATTCTTACGTCAAACTTTAAAAGATTCGAAAATAGCTCCGAGAAAATTTAGAAGAGTCACATAAGATCCTGGGAAAAGACCTGTGGGTTAGGGCGCACTCAAAAGATACTCCATTGAACAATTTAAAAGAGAGAATGCACCGGTTGAATTAAATGGCTAGAATGAGATAACAACCTCAAAATATCTTCAGCACTCCGGAACAATTGAATAGTGTTCGGTGAAAGATTAAGAGGAGCACTGGTATGGAAAAAACATTTGAAACGAGGAAAGGGATATGATCAACACCAAAATCTTGAATTGAATCCACTGGAAAAGATAAAAGAAACGAAGAATGATGAACTAGTAGAGCATCTTCAAGAGAACCACCGGGTAAGAACATTGATTGAAAAGAATGAAAAGAGTTCATGTGAATAAAAATAGATACTTGATTAAGAAGTTCGAGTCCTTGAAGCAAAAGGGTGGGAGGGTGGGGAATACAAAGACAACTTGGGATGGATGAAACAAACACCGTTGAGAAGACTTAGAGTTGATCTTGCGGATGTTGAAAAAGATCGGATCCACTTGAAGAGAAACACGCCAGTTGGAAAAGAATTGACATGACCATCTCGATGATGAAGAAGGGTTAGTATTCGCATAGAAATATGAGAACACCTCTTAGGAAAGGTATGGAATCAACATTTGACTTTGAAGCAACTCGAATACCACAACTGAAAACAAAAACAAAGGATTGGCTTGCAGAATAAACCGGGACAAACATATGATAGAGATTTCATCCGAAGTTTTCGTGGTGGAGCCTACACGGGCTCGATCGTACAACACCATCATGTACAAGGCAGTGCACATGACATACGAAGCGGCCCCAAGTCAGCATAGCCAAGGACTCTTTAAGACATAACGAGACCACTGTAAAACTAACCGTGGATAGGCGGACCACTAGACGTCGAACCCCAATTTCATATCATACATCTGTCGGAAAGATATCCTAAGAGCTACTTGAATTCCCACTTATAAACTCCCGAAACTTTCTAGTTATGCAATCAGGTGTTGGGGATACAGGGGAAGCATAATATCTCACCCAAAACTAGCAGATCCTACATCCAGCTGTATCCATCCTTCAACACATAACCAAGAAACCTTCAGAAATTGTTTACCTCAACCTTCGAAAAGCATCCGTTATACAAGTTATGGCAATACTCCTGAAAGTGCAACTATCCCTAGGTGGTTTTGGTAATTCATAACAACATATAGCTCATTGAGCTAATGCTATTCCAAGATGATTATTTCAGGAAAGCTCAATGATTGGCATGGCATGGATGTGAAAGTGGAACCCTCAAAATGCTAAGGACAAAGGATTGGCTCAAGCTCAAAAGCTCAAGACTCTTCATTTTATATTTTAGTGATCCAAGATCACATTGAGTCTTTAGGAAAACCAAATACTATCAAGGAGGGATGAGGTGTTGCTTAATGAGCCTCTTGCTTCATGTGCTTAGTGATATGCTCCAAAACCCTCAACTACTTTCCCATATCCACATATGACCTAAACCCTAAGCCAAACTCGGTCCTACCGATTCTTTCTATCCGGCGCCACCGAGTTTCATTTGTCATAAGCCACTGCCAAACCCTAGCAATTCAGTTCTACCGATAGGGATCCCGGTCTCACCGAGATGGGATTGCAAACTCTCTGTTTCCCTTTCGTAACTTTTCGGTCTCACCGAAAGAGCGAATCGGTCCCACCGAGATTGCAATGTAAACTCAGTGTTTCCTTTTTGTAACTTTTCGGTCTCACCGAAAGAGCAAATCGGTCCCACCGAGTTTGCCTGACCAACTCTCTGGTTAGCTTATTACCAAAATCGGTCCCACCGAGTTTGTGTAATCGGTCTCACCGATATTACATTATGCCCAAACCCTAACCATATCGGTCCTACCGAGTTGCATGTCAGTCCCACCGAAAATCTCTAACGGTCACTAGGTTTACCTTTTCGGTCCAACCGAGTTTTTCTGATTCGGTCCCACCGAGATTGGAAAACTGTGTGTAACGGTTGGATTTTGTGTGGAGGCTATATATACCCCTCCACCTCCTCTTCATTCGTGGAGAGAGCCATCGGAACACATACACAATTCCAACTCATATGTTCTGAGAGAGAACAACCTACTCATGTGTTGAGACCAAGATATTCCATTCCTACCATATGAATCTTGATCTCTAGCCTTCCCCAAGTTTCTTTCCACTCAAATCTTCTTTCCACTAGATCCAAATCCTATGAGAGAGAGTTGAGTGTTGGGGAGACTATCATTTGAAGCACAAGAGCAAGGAGTTCATTACCTACACACCATTTGTTACTTCTTGGAGAGTGGTGTCTCCTAGATTGGCTAGGTGTCACTTGGGAGCCTCCGACAAGATTGTGGAGTTGAACCAAGGAGTTTGTAAGGGCAAGGAGATTGCCTACTTCGTGAAGATCTACCGCTAGTGAGGCAAGTCCTTCATGGGAGATGGCCATGGTGGGATAGACAAGGTTGCTACTTCGTGGACCCTTTGTGGGTGGTTTCTTCTTCGTGGACCCTTTGTGGGTGGTTGCTTCTTCGTGGACCCTTCGTGGGTGGAGCCCTCCGTGGACTCGCGCAATCATTACCCTTCGTGGGTGGAGCCCTCCGTGGACTCGCACAACCGTTACCCTTCGTGGGTTGAAGTCTCCATCAACGTGGATGTAGGATAGCACCACCTATCCGAACCATGGGAAAAACATCCGTGTCTCCAATTGCGTTTGAATTCTCCAAACCCTTCCCTTTACATTCTTGCAAGTTGCATGCTTTACTTTCTGCTGCCAATATACTCTTTGCATGCTTGCTTGAATTGTGTAATGATTGCTTGACTTGTCCTACAATAGCTAAAATCTGCCAAGAACTAAAATTGGGAAAAGGTTAAGTTTTTATTTGGTCAACTAGTCTAATTCCCCCCCTCTAGACATACTTTCGATCCTACAACTCCGGAACTCCCGCCCCAGTACTGGGTGGCGTCGAGGTTATCTCACCAACAACTGCATAAAAGAGATTTTCGATGTCGGCGAACTCAAGTATTCCAGAACTGCAACGATAAAATTGTGATCACAACACCTCGGAGCTCAACTCCCCGGGACACTGCCACAACCCCTAAATGTCAGGAGGCACCAAGAACAATGTTCTCGTCACAAAACCATCGGAACGATTCCAAGATACCCACGTGATCCTAAATTTTTTTTAGTGAAATTTGAGAAGAGAAGAGTCAAAACTCTATGTCAGTATGCCTCACCAGAGTGACGAAGGGACTGAGGAGTAAAAAGAATCCTACTCTCCGATATATATAATCCTAAATGACACAAAACATTTTTCTAGACTCAACAATGCCAGCGATTCGATCAAGCAGGGGGCTCCTAAGTCAGGGAAGGCTCTGATACCTACTTGTAACACCCTCGATGCGGCTATATCTTCCACGTGTCGGAGCACGACTTAGAGGCATAACCGCATTGAAGGCAATGCCGCAAGAGGGGTAATCTTTACACATCCCATGTATTGAATGAGAAATGAGGTACATAGTTGGCTTACAATTGCCACTTCACACAATACATGAAAATAGCATTACATCATCCAGATAAAACCAAGGTCCGACTATGGAATAAAAATAAAAGAAGACCACCCCTAATGCGAAAGATCCCCGATCGCCCCAACTGGTCTCCACTACTGATCAACTGAACGAAACAATACAATGAACGAGATCTTCATCGAGCTCCTCCTTGAGCTCGGTTGCGTCACCTGCACGGTATCATCGGCACCTACAACTGGTTTAGGAAGTAATCTGTGAGTCACGGGGACTCAACAATCTCACACCCTCGCGATCAAGACTATTTAAACTTATGGGTAAGGTAAAAGGTATGAGGTGGAGCTGCAGCAAGCACTAGCATATATGGTGGCTAACATACGCAAAAGAGAGCGAGAAGAGAATGCAAGGCACGGTCGAGAAACTATGTTCAAGAAGTGATCCTAGAACAACCTACGTCAAGCATAACTCCAACCCCGTGCTCACTTTCCGAACTCCGCCGAAAAGAGACCATCACGGCTACACACGCTGTTGATGCATTTTAATTAAGTTAAGTTTCAGGTTTTCTACAACCGGACATTAACAAATTCTCATCTGCCCATAACCGCGGGCACGACTTTCGAAAGTTCAAATCCCTGCAGGGGTGTCCCAACTTAGCCCATCACAAGCTCTCACGGTCAACGAAGGATATTCCTTCTCCCAGGAAGACCCGATCAGGCTCGGAATCCCGGTTACAAGACATCTCGACAATGGTAAAACAAGTCCAGCAAAGTGGCCCGAATGTGCCGACAAATCCCGATAGGAGCTGCACATATCTCGTTCTCAGGACACACTCAGATGAGACATCCTACGAGTAAAACCAACCCTCAAGTTGCCTCGAGGTGGCCCCGCAGTCTACTCGGTTCAGACCAACACTTAGAGAAGCACTGGCCTGGGGGGGTTAAAATAAAGATGACCCTCGGGATGCACGACTCCCAAGGAAAAAGGCTAGGTGGCAAATGGTAAAAACCAAGGTTGGGCCCTGCTGGAGGAGTTTTATTCAAGGCGAACTATCAGGGGGTTCCCATTATAACCCAACCATGTAAGGAATGCAAAATAAAGGAACATAACACCGGTATGACGGAAACTAAGGTGGCAAGTGTGGAACAAAACACCAGTCATAAGGCCGAGCCTTCCACCCTTTACCAAGTATATAGATGCATTAATTAAATAAGAGATATTGTGATATCCCAACAAATATCCGTGTTCCAACAAGGAACAAACTCCAATCTTCACCTGCAACTAGCAACGCTATAAGAGGGGCTGAGCAAAGCGGTAACATAGCCAAACAACGGTTTGCTAGGACAAGGTGGGTTAGAGGCTTGGCTTAGCAACATGGGAGGCATGATATAGCAAGTGGTAGGTATCGCAACATAGGCATAGCAAAAGATCGAGCATCTAGCAAGCAAAGATAAAAGTGATTTCGAGGGTATGGTCATCTTGCCTGAGATCCCGCAAGGAAGAAGAACGAGTCCATGAAGAAGACAAACAAACATAGTCGAACGGATCCTCAAACTCTGGAACGAAACCGAAGCTAACGTAAGAAGCAACCCGGAAAGAAGCAAACAACATAGTAAACAACCATCACATAAACATGGCATCATGTGCAAACAAGTATGATGCATGTCCGGTTTAAATATGCATGGCATGACAAAATGCACAAATAACACTACATGTTAAGTGGAGCTCAATATGCAACGAGTTGCATATTGACGGAACACCACGTGACTTATTTAGTTCACTCTCATTTATGTACCCGACAATATTAAATGTTGATTAACATGGCAAGGGGTGAAGCACAACAAAACTACCTATCTAGGCAATTTTAAATGAGGCCGGAAACATCAAACCACGATTCCGGTAATCCTCATGTGCATTAGCAATTTAATGCAACAACAATTTTAAACATTTTAATTGTTGTTATCATGATGTGGATGACATGAGCAAGTTTGATGCAATATTTATGAAAAGTTGACAAGAGCATTATGAAGCATTTGTCATCATGGCGGAAATGAAAGGGGTGCCATGACAATGACAACGGAAATGGTGCCACGGCAATGTTCCGATTCCGGTAACTCGATTGAGATACCGATGTAAAGGAGAAGTCTGCGGATGCGTGCAAAAGATGGTGGGGTGATCCCGGTTTACCGGTTCCCAGGGGACGACGACAGTGACAAGGCAAAAGAGAGGCAACATGCACCGACAATTCGAGCACGGAGCAAGCACAAGCATCTCATACATGACACATGCATTCGTTCACGGGCGGTCGTCTCGGGGTTATACCTTCGAAGCGTGCGTTATCGGAGGGGTTCGAGTTCGATGCGGTGTAGTCGTTCACGGTCGTCGTGGGACGTAGTAGTACTCGGCGATGGTAGAGGAAGTAGTTGTCCACGCGACGGTAGTCGAACTTGACGGTTCCATTACATGGGTCTACGGCAACGGTAATGTTACCCATTTTATAGTCGTGCACATTCCGTAGATGTACGAGGTCATGGCATGGATCTTGACGTCCATGGGGTCGACGGTAGGGTGCACGTTTCGTAGGCGAACTTGGCGGATCCGTGCAGTGGTCGTACTTGAGGTACTCCGGGGCAGAGGAATCAATGTTGCAACGGTGGTCTCGACGTATCCAAATCAAAGCAAGGCCAAGGGGCCTCATGCATCGCAGATCGAGGCAATGGTGGGCGCTCATCTCCTGCTCGAAGCAGAGGCTAGGCCGATGGCACAGGGCGCGGGGAAGCAACGGCGTTGAGCATGCCATACATGTCCTCCCGCGAGCAGACACGAGGACACCAGGAAGACCTACGGGGAGCAGCAGTACTCGAAACCCTGCGAGGAGCCGGCAATAGGCGATGGGATCCTCTGGATCCGGACGGAAACGGGACACCGACGAGCGGGGTTCAGCGAGGAACTCGATCGGCGGCGATGGCGAGTCCTGGCGCGAGCGAAGGGCATGGGGGCGGCGCTGGTCCTCTCCTCCAGCGAAGCAAGATGACGGCAAGCAGGCGACCATCAGCGATGCAGGGGAGTCCGGTTGGTTTGGTGTCGCAACGAATGAGCGAGGACAGTGGAAACGAGGTCGGTATCTGGAGGAAGGAGGTCATGGCAGAGGAGGGCGGCGTGGAGGTTCGGCGCTGGAGTAACGCGGATGCGAGAGGGAGAGAAGCAGACGTGATGTGGGGTTTCTAGGGGTGCAGCGCGAGGGAGAGGGACGAAGTCGCGCTGACGCTCCAGGGAAAGAGATCGAGGGAGAGAAGAAGGAGCGATACGGGAGGGAGAGCTACCGCGCTGGAGGGAAGAGGGAGGGAGAGATCGACAGGAGGTCTACCCTGGCGCTAGGGTTAGAGGGAAGGATGGGCCTGGGGTGAGTGGGCCTTAGAGGCCAGCCCAGTTGCTGCTGTGCTGGGCTGCATTGCTGCCGCTGGAGCTGGGCTCTCCCTTCCCCTCTTATTCCTTCTTTTCTCAATTTCCTCAAACATAAAATAAGTGGGAAAAGCTCAAAGATAAAGTGAAGGCGTGAGAGAGATATGATAATGTATCTGGAGTCCTTGCATTATGCACAATTTGAATAAATGGACTTGGCCAATTTATAGATAGAAAAATAATTCAAGTTTGAATTAAATTCAAACTTGAGCCATTTTTGAACCCTACCAAAACAACTCCAAAGGACCTGAAATTTGACAGAGAGGTTGAAGGCATGGTCGAGAATTTATAGGAAAAGAATGAACATTAATAGAGAAGGGGAAAGTGGCACCTGCAAAATAAAGGAACTAGAAGGAAAGGAGAAAGAGATGATGCATGGGACAAAGGCATGGGGAATTATTTTGCAAGTGTGTCAAGGTAATTCCACATTAATGAAATATTTAATATAGCTCCCTACTATTGGGAGGATATGTTTTAAAGAGAATGACCATGTGAATTCCCTCGATTTAAATGGACCGAAGATCCATTCAATTTATTTAGTTGAGTTGCAAAAGATTTATGAGATGATGGCATGATGACATGATGCAACGCAAAAATAAAAGGGTAGGCACAAATGAAACCCACGGTGAAACCCGGAACATATGGAAGTCTTCTCGAGCATCGCTCTCAGGGCGTTACAGAGCATGTGCTCAGATTGTCTGGGTACTACAATTGCTTGAATCAAGTGGGAGTTAATCTTGCAGATAAGATAGTAATTGACAAAGTTCTCTTGTCACTATCACCAAGTTACTAGAAATTCATGATGAACTATAATATGCAAGGGATGACGAAAGTAATTCCCGAGCTCTTCACGATGCTGAAATCGGCGAAGGTAGAAATCAAGAAAAGAGCATCAAGTGTTGATGGTTAACAAGAACACTAGTTTCAAGAAAAGGGCAAAGTAATAGAAAGGGAACTTCAAGAATGACAAACAAGTTGTCACTCCCATGAAGAATCCCAAAGCTAGACCCAAGCCTGAAACTGAGTGCTTCCACTGCAAAGGAAATGGTCACTGGAAGTGGAACTGCCCCTAGACACTTGGCGGATAAGAAGGATGGCAAAGTGAACAAAGGTATATTTGATATACATCTTATTGATGTGTACTTTACTAGTGTTTATAGCAACCCCTCGGTATTTGATACTAGTTCAGTTGCTAAGAGTAGTAACTTCAAACGGGAGTTGCAAAATAAACAGAGACTAGTTATGGGCGAAGTGACGATGTGTGTTGGAAATGTTTCCAAGGTTGATAAGATCACCATCGCATACTCCCTCTACCTTCGGGATTAATATTGGAACTGACTAAATGTTATTTGGTGTTTGCGTTGAGCATGGATATGATTTGATCATGTTTATTGCAATACGGTTATTCATTTAAGTCAGAGAATAATTGTTGTTCTGTTTACATGAATAAAAAAATTTTATGGTCGTACATCCAATGTAAACGGTTTACTGAATCTCGATCACAGTGATGCACATAATATTGATGCCAAAAGATGCAAAGTTGATAATGATAGTGCAACATACTTGTGGCACTGCTGAGGGAGTCCTCGACTAAAGGGTCTCAGGCGTCCGGCCTGTTAGCCATGGGCCGGACTGATGGGATGTGAAGATGCGAAGATCGAAGACTGCACCCGTGTCCGGATGGGACTCTCCTTGTGTGGAAAGCAAGCTTGGCGACCAAATATGTAGATTCCTTTCTTTGTAACCTACCTTGTGTAACCCTAGATCTCCCCTGTGTCTATATAAACGGGAGGACTTAGTCCGGAGGGGCGGATATTCATTATCATAGCCATACCAGCTAGACCTCTAGGGACCCCCTACCCGAGATCCACCGGTTTTGACACCGACATTGGTGCTTTGAGAGTTCCACTGTGTCGTCGACGAAAGGTTCGATGGCCCCTTCAATCGTCGACAGTGACGCTGTCCAAGGAGAAACTTTCCTCCCCGGACAGATCTTCGTGTTCGGCAGCTTCGCACTACCGGCCAACTTGTTTGGCCACCTGGAGCAGATTGATGGTTACGCCCATGGCCATCAGGTCAGATTTGGGAGTTTGAACTATGTGGCGGACATCCGTGGAGATTTAATCTTCGCTGGATTCGAGACCGCGGCGACCGCTCCCGGTCACCCCGATGATCATGACCTAAATCTGTCATCAGAACGCATCCATGATATCGCTCATGTAACCGCTTTGGCCTTAGAGCCGGAGCAGACTGCACCATCCGAGGACGGGAGGATCAACCCCACCACGGAGGCCACAGATTCCACGGCGTTGGAGCCACACATAGACTTGACCTCTCACGACGTCTTTGTCACCGAAAATCCGGACTCGTCTCTGTCCGTAAGTTCCGAACCACGTGAGCCCGCGGACGCCGAACTTGATCGCTTATCAATCTTCGAGTTCAGCGCCGCAGACATCTTCCAACACTCGCCTTTCGGCGATGTGCTAAACTCATTAAAGAACATTTCCTTGCCGGAGGACTCACAACCGAACTATATCCGGTTCGAACTAGGGGTTGACGGTGGAGAATTTTGCTTCCCACCTGCCACCCACTTGATAGCCACGGTCTAGGATTTGACCGACACACTTGATTACGACTCCGAGGACATCGACGATACGGACGACGATGCTGGAGAAGAAGAGGCCCAAAACCCGCCATTCACCGGACGCTGGACGGCCACTTCCTCGTATGATGTATACATGGTGGATGCACCAAAGGAGAACAACGACGATGACAAGGAAGATCCAGCTGAGGATCAACCTTCTGAAATACAATCCAAGTGTCGGCGTTAGCGGCGCCGCTCTAAGTCATGCCGCAGCAAAGACATCAACACCGGCATAGGAGAAGATAACACTCCAAAAGGTGCCGAAGACAACGAAGACCCCGTTGAAACAGCTCATGAACAAGATGAACGGGAAGATGGGCAGGCTAGCCCTGGTAAGCATGCCACGCATGAAGACTCTGAGGACGGAAGTTATCTTCCGCTCTCCGAGGATGAGGTGAGCCTCAGCACCGACGATTTCATCGTGCTTGAGGAACCTCTTGATCAGGAGCGCTTCAAGCGCCAGCTAATCGCCACTGCAAGGAGCCTGAAAAATAAGCAGCAACAGCTTCAAGCTGACCAAGATCTGCTCAATGATAAATGGACCGATGTCCTAGCAGCCGAAGAATACGGCCTCAAGCGCCCAACCAAAAGCTATCCAAAGCGCAAATTGCTACCTTAGTTTGACGAGGAGGTGCCGGAATACATACCTCCATCGTATAATGCGGCTGACCGACCACCACGTGGTTGGGACAAAATGGCAACCCATGCTGAACACCCGGCAGCCCCGCCTCATCGCACAGGTAGAGGTAAATTAGCCCACGATCATACATATGACCTTAGGCAAAACCTGAACAATAAAGCAGGACATACCAGATCAATCTACGGATCGCGAGGACGTGCCTCGACACGCGACGACAGCCACCTATTCGGACGTGACAAACTTAGTCATGCGTGGGCTGAAAACCGCAGACGGACTCCATCAGAGCTACGTCGCGATACGACCCGATATAGAGGCACCGCACACCCTCATTGCTTCACTGATGAGGTCCTGGATCATGAATTCCCAGAAGGGTTCAAACCGTGAATATAGAATCATACGATAGAACCACGGACCCCGCGGTGTGTTTCGGAGACTTCATTCTCCACATTCATATGGCCCGCGGCGATGACCTCCAGGCCATCAAATACCTCCCTTTAAAACTCAAGGGGGCAGCTCGGCACTGGCTCAACAGTCTGCCTGCAATTTCTATTGGCAGCTGGGAGGACTTGGAAGAGGCCTTCCTCGATAACTTCCATGGTACATATGTTCGACCTCCGGACACTGATGACTTAAGCCATATAGTTCAATGGACCGCAGAGTCTGCCAGGAAATTCTGTACTAGATTCTTAACTAAAAAGAACCAAATCGTCGACTGTCCGGATGCCTAAGCCCTAGCAGCCTTCAAACACAGCATCTGCGATGAATGGCTTGCTCGCCACCTCGGCCAAGAAAAGCCAAAATCCATGGCAGCCCTCACGACACTCATGACCCACTTTTGTGTGGGCGAGGACAGTTGGTTGGCCCGTAGGAAAAACAATGTAAGCGACGCCGGCACCCCTGAAGCTAAAACCAGCAAAGACAAGTCTCGATGCAACAGATACACGCGTCGAAACAATAGTGATAACACCGAGGATACAACAGTCAATGCCGGATTCAGGGGCTCTAAGTCCGGTCAGCGGAAGAAGCCGTTCCAAAAGAACAATTCAGGCCCATCCAGCTTGGACCGCATACTTGATCGTCCGTGCCAGATTCATGGCACCCCAGACAAACCACCCAATCATACAAATAGAGATTGCTGGGTTTTTAAACAGGCCGACAAATTAAACACCGAGAACAGGGAAAAGGGATAGCAAAGCGAGGATGATGACAAAGAGCCCCAGCAAACGAGCATAGGGGGACAGAAGAAGTTTCCCCCTCAGGTCAAAACGGTGAACATGATATACGCTACCCACATCCCCAGGAGGGAGCGCAAGCGTGCGGTCAGGGGTGTCTACGCGATAGAGCCAGTCGCCCCGAAATTTAATCCATGGTCGTCATGCCCGATCACCTTTGATCGCCGGGATCATCCAACCAGTATCCATCACGGTGGCTCAGCCGCACTGGTCCTAGACCCAATAATTGATGGGTTCCATCTGACTCGCGTCCTTATGGACGGCGGTAGCAGCCTCAATCTGCTTTATCAGGATACAACGTGAAAAATGGGCATTAACTCATCACGGGTCAAGCCAACCAGGACAACCTTCAAAGGAGTCATACCAGGCGTAGAGTCTCGCTGTACGGGCTCAATCACACTAGATGTTGTCTTCGGATCTCCGGATAACTTCCGAAGCGAGGAGTTAATCTTCGATATCGTCCCCTTTCGCAGCGGCTATCACGCATTGCTCGGACGAATTGCGTTTGCTCGATTCAACGCAGTACCACACTATGCTTATCTCAAGCTCAAGATGCCCGGTCCATGTGGCGTTATAATGGTCAATGAAAATATGGAACGCTCCCTCCGTACAGAAGAGCACACAGCTGCCTTAGCAGCAGAAATACAGAGCAGTCCGAACTACTCTCCAGCAGGAGAGCTCGGCTCGTCAGGAGCTTGACTAGCAATCCGGCCTCCGTCTCAGTCCCGATCAAGTGGTGGCATTCGTGCCGCGCGTGCATAACTACACACTCAAAATACCATGGTCATCGACGGAGGCATAGCTAGCTTGTGGTCCATAGTACGGCTCAACCGACATCGGATACACACATAATATCACTTTTACTTGTTTCCTTTTCAGGTCTCAATCCCACAGGCACCATCTGGTGGTCTGGTCATCGGTCCTCTTGAAGGATAAACACACTAAGACGGCGAGAAACACAGACATATGTGGGACTTTTTAGGTGATTCCGTTAATGATAACTCTACCTGTTTTTTCAGGACCCACATGCAGCTCTCCCTTGGTTTCGGCATGTCAAATAGCATGTTGCTTATCGCACTACGTGTATCAATGCACCTTGACATACTAATTAAATTACAATGAGAACAGTTCACGACTAGAGCTGTACGACCCCAGCTTTTTACCTTTGTACCAGTTCTGTTTTCTTTCTCTTTTTTCAGCTCCCCTGTGGATAACCCTATCAGGTAGCACCCGTACACTTTGGTACGTTTGATGTTTGCCAGGGGCTTCATAGTGCCCCACTTTACGGCAACAAAAGTTCGAAAACTTTTTATAAGTATAGTTCGGCACCCTGAATTTAGCATTATATGCATTGGCTCTGAATCATGTCTTTGGTCAATAGTTGGGTTGCCCGGCTCCTGTGCTTGCTACCTTACATTCTGCTATATCGGCTAAGGTAGTAAAGGGAGAACTACTGCGATTGTGCCTTGGTTTATCCAATGGAGCACCTCAGTAGAGAAAGCCGAAAACTGACTGTCATGATGCGGCGAGAGCCGGTCAGCTGTTCGGAGGTTGCAAATTGTTGGAGATTTCTTACGCATTATGTGAAGGATTGATACTTCCCGATCAGACACTTATAGCACATTAGTTTGGATACTAGGGGTTGCGCCCATGTTTTTATTGTCGCACTCCTATGGCTAAGTGAGGGTGTTAAAGCCGCATAGTCTGGTTGCATGGTTCGTTGCGCTAAACAACTCCTTCAAGGACCATCTAATTGGATCAAGATTATTTAGATTCCATCCCGAACACCCCCATACTACCTACGTGGGGGCAAAAGCCGACGACTGGTTAACCCTCAGATTTCATACAACATGGCCACACAGGAAGTAAAAATTTAAAGACATAACAAGCATTATATTGCATAAACACTTTGTTTCATCATACAAGGCAGAGGGAGCTCAAATACATTAATACAAAGATATTGTCTTTCGCACAATGATCCGCAACAATACGGGACCCTTCCAAGACATTATCAAAGTATCGCTCGGGTGTGTGGTGCTCCTTGCCCTCCGCTGGCCCCTGGGTCGCCAACTTGATGGCGTCCATCTTTGGCCACCAGACCTTAACATAGGAGAAGGCCAGACGTGTGCCTTCAATGCAGACGGACCGTTCAATGACGTCCAGCCGAGGACAGGCATCAACCAGCCTCTTCACGAGGCCGAAGTAACTGCCGGGTATAGCTTCGGCTGGCCACGTCCCAATTATTAAATCCTTCATGGCCAGTTCGGCCACCCTATGCAGCTCGACCAGCTGTTTTAGCTGATCGCTGAAGGGCACCGGATGTTTCGGCGCAAGATATTACGACCAGAACAGCTTCCCCGGGGAGCCCCCTTCTTCGGCTCGGAAGAACTCTGTGGCATCGGTCACACTGCGCGACAGATCAACAAGAGCCCCTGGAGAACTTCGAATCCGGGTTAGTAAAAGATATTTCCTCTTCACATTTTTGCTTTGCATATTAAATGCCTTACCCGCCGTGATCTTCCTGGCCTCCTGGATCTCTTGGAGGGCACCCTCGGCTTCACTCCGGGCCATCTCTGCATTCTTACAAGCCTTGGCGAGTTCGGCCTCTTGAGCCGACGCATTGTGCTCCAAGGTCTCGCACTTCCTCACCGCGTCCTGGAGCTCCTGTTGGAATTCGTTAACCCAGGCCTTGAGCCTCTTACGGGCGGCCTGCTCCTTGACAGTCTTCCCCTCCGCCTCGACCAGGACCGTTTTCAGGGCCTCGACCTCGGTCGTCGCCTCTGTACACATCATGGCATTTCGGCCATTGCATATCATTTTCCCTTTTTCAAATACATAACAGGTTATCACTTGCCTTGTTTTTCCTGGAGTTGCCTCTTCACTTGGCCCAGCTCCTCCTCGGCCTCCGCTAGTTTCTGCTTCAGTCCGAAGATTTCGGCAGTATGCGAGGCCACGGCCAACAATGATGCCTGTGTATATATTTAAGACAAATTTAGTTAGTTTCCTGTAATAGGAGATTGATCCTCTATCCAGTTTTTTCTTTCCGAACACCGGACAGTGTCTCAGGGGCTACTGTCTATATTGGGATTTTCTCCTTTTTGCGCCGCTTACCTCAAAACCTGTCAACGGGCTGCTGTAGGCTTTGGTTAGTCCGCTCTTGGCGGACTGAACCCTTTCAATTACCGTGCCCATAAGGACAAGGTGCTCATCCACAATGGAAGCGCCTCGCAATGCTTCTAGCAGATTATCCGTTGCCCCTGGTTGGACAGGGGTCACCGGGGGAACAGGCATCCCCCTTCTTTCAAAGGAGGTTGCGTGCCAGATTCCGGAGCCGCATCAGACTCCAGAATCGAGTCCGGGTGAGGGTCGAACTGAATACGGCGCTCCCCACCAGTCTCCATGAGGATGGACTCCCCCTAGTGTCCAGTGATGGGGGTTTCGCCTTCAGGCACCTCCTGAGCTTCTCCCCTGCCTAGAACAGTCCTTCGGGACAGCACCTCCGCATCATCCTTGGCCTTGGGGGAGTGAGCGGCCGGCGATGAATCGCTGGCCATCACCTTTGAGTCCAGCGAACCTCGTGATGGGGATCGCTGGGAACTGTCGTGGGCTGGATTACAATAGCATAAGTAATTATATCAATACAACAAAGAGGAAAACTTGGTTTATGGCCGGATATGGGTTTTAGCACTTACGATGCAGCCCGAGGCTTAGCGCGGGGGCATCTCTCCAGACTGCTGTCGACGTCCCATGTAGTGTTATCCGCAAGGGAACTCTTCCCTTTCTTGGACGTCTGAAATTGCGTTATATCGACTAGAGGGGGGGTGAATAGGCGATTTTTATGAAAGTCTTCAACACGTGGAAGTTTCGAAGACAAACAATAGAAATAAACCTATTACCATGCAGCGGAAGGTAGACTACACTAGGCAAACCATAGTCAAGTATTCAATGAAGTGAAACCACAATGACTAATAGCACCTAGGTAGTAAGGATCAGGTAGGAAGATATTATGAAGCCAATCAGAACAAGCAGTCACTCAGTGAAGACAAGAGATAGTGCAATCATACAATGACTTCACAAGGACCAACAGTAAGTAAAGGGAAGGGAAGGATGAAACCAGTGACTCGTTGAAGACAATGATTTGTTGGACCAGTTCCAGTTGCTGTGACAACTGTACGTCTGGTTAGGGCGGCTAGGTATTTAAACCTGAGGACACACAGTCCCGGACACCCAGTCCTGAACACGCAGCTCAGGACACCCAGTCCTCATCGTATTCCCCTTGAGCTAAGGTCACACAGACCTCGCCCAATCACTCTGGTAAGTCTTCAAGGTAGACTCCCAAACCTTCACAGACTTCGTTCACCGGAGATCCACAATGGCTCTTGGATGCTCAGAACGCGACGCCTAACCGGCTGGAGGATTCACAGTCCTCAAGTGTAATAAGTCTTCAGATCACACAGACAGGAAGACTTAAGTGATGCCTAACACTCTTTGGCTCTGGGTGGTTAGGGCTTTATCCTCGCAAGGAATTCTCTCTCAAAGGCTTCGAGGTGGGTTGCTCTCAAACGACAAAAGCCGTACTCTAACTCTGAGCAGCCAACCGTTTATGGTTGTAGGGGGTGGGCTATTTATAGCCACTAGGCAACCCGACCTGATTTGTCCGAAATGACCCTGGGTCACTAAGGAACTGACACGTGTTCCAACGGTCAGATTTCAAACACACACGGCAACTTTACTTGGGCTACAAGCAAAGCTGACTTGTCCGACTCTGGACAAGATTTGCTCTCATAGTCTTCACTCGAAGACATAGGTTTTGGTTAAGCATCACTTCAGTCATTCTGACTGGTTCTCTTGGACCCCACTTAACAGTACGGTGGTTCCTATGACTCAACAAAGAAGAAAAAGAACTACGAAAGATCTGAGTCTTCGAGCTCCATAGGCTTCATGCGATGTCTTCTCTTGTCATAGTCTTCAATGTGAATATCTTCACATACCACCTTTGACATCAATGTCTTCATACATTTTTAGGGGTCATCTCTGGTAGGAAAACCGAATCAATGAGGGACTTCTACCTGTGTTATCCTGCAATTCTCACAAACACATTAGTCCCTCAACTAGGTTTGTCGTCAATACTCCAAAACCAACTAGGGGTGGCACTAGATGCACTTACAATCTCCCCCTTTTTGGTGATTGATGACAAACTAGTTGAAGTTTTCAACGGGGAATATAATATGTGAAATTGTAAAAGGATAAGGAATTGTCTTCATAAGTTGCAAGGGCTCCCCCTGAAGATGTGCATATAAGTAATTTGCTTTTGGAATGCAAATGCACATGGCAGGTTGTACTCGTGGAGATCCTCTTCAACTTATGATGACAATTCATTATGCATGTGAAGGTATGTGAAGATAATGACATGCATAATGGAAAATGGCGTCTGCAAAATGATCTAAGTGCGGAATTTATCGTCGCACATGCGGAATTTATCATCGCATCACAAAGTAGCAAATAAGTAGCAGACGACCATCGAGTTTAAGTGTTACGACTCAAAGAACCAAACGTATCAAAACGAGAGTTGTAAACACTAGGCAAAATATAAAGCAACCGCCCATAGGGACCCGCTTGAAGACTATCAAACTCATATGCTTCTCCCCCTTTTGTCAGTAAGGACCAAAAAGGTTTGAAGACATAGAGCATCTACTCGTTCCCATGAAGAGTAGGTGAAGCAGCAGGGTCGTCGGTGGTGTTCGGCGGTGCAGAAGAACTCGGAGCAGTGTCGAAGCGTGCTGAAGGAGGGGGCGGTGAAGTAGCATCGTCTTCGTCCTCGATCACTCTGGCATTCACAGTTGCCGCAGAGGAAGAGAACTCAGAGTCTTCAAGAGATGGAGTTCGTCGCAGCACTGCCCTTCGAGGAGGTGTGGAGTCAAACTTGAAGCGTTCAGAGAAGCCATCCTCTTGAAGATCATCTTCAGAGCACATAAGCGTCAGCCCTTTCCATGTGCGTCGAGAGGTTTCATGTGCAACAAAGGCATTCTTGGTGGCAAGATTGCGAATGCGGTTGACATCCACCAAGAGGCTTTGCATTTGGCGCTTCAGCCAGTCATGATGCCTATCCTGTTTCTGATGAAGAGCCACCAGAAGCTCTCGGTCATTGAGAACACGAGTCGCTTCTTGGGTCGTTGGGCAATTGTGCTTTCGGTGGCTTCAGTAAGGGCAGGATGTGGTGCACGTGTAGTTCCAGCCAAAGGATAAACACGAGTGACTGCTTCAACTCCTTCAATGTTCTGAGAGAAACTTTGATGCTCCGCATTCTGAAGACTAAGAGGCTCCTTGGCAGGCTCAGGATAAATGGCTTCAACGGACATATCCACATCAGGCAGAAAGATCCGATGATTGCGAGCAGATGGCTGATATGAGATAGCGGAGTGGAGTTTAATCAGCCGCATTATCCATGGAGCGTAGAACTTCAAGCCAAAAAGATCAGAGCCTGATGCAGCAAGTTGGCGGATGAAGAAGTCTTGTGCATTGAAGCATTTGCCATGAAGAATATAGAAGACCAAAGTCTTCATTGCACCTTCCAGCTTGGCATGTGGAGAATGTCCTTTGATAGGCCAGAGAGTTCGCCTTATGATGTGATAAATAGTCCTTGGCAGATACTCAAGGTCTTCAACAAAGAACTCCTTAGGATATGCAGCATCTTGTGGCAAGGGCTTCATCATACTGAGCATCTGGCTCATGTTTGGTTCAGGCTTCTGAAAGATGCTCTCCATAGCTTCACTGTGAAGCTGACAGCCAGGTTCGTAGAGATCGCCAGGAGTGGGCAGACCAGTGAGCTCAATGATATCAAAGGCTTTGGCTTCGTGATGAACATTTCCTGTCATCCACTCCAGGACCCAAGTCTTCGGATCTCTGTTGTACCCACGGATGTGAAGTGTGGCATAGAATTGGAGCAGCAACTCTTCTTTCCAGTGCTCTTGGTCGGTGACAAATGGCAACAATCCAACCTCTTTGAAGCAATCCAGAGCTTCTTCCAGACAGGGCAGACCAGCTATGGCTTCTGTGTCAAGACGCTTATGTGGGAAGATGCGACCTTGATTGTACAGAATGCAGGAGTAATAGCTTCGCTGCGGATAGCTCCAGAACCGATCAGAAGATATTCTTTCCCTTGAGTAGGGGTTCTTGGAGCTATTGAAGAAAGTGTTGTCTGCTTTGAAGCCGTTGACATTGAAGGATCCAGGTGCTGATGCAGGACCTGGAAACCTAGGCAACCTTGGAATTGGCTTCTGTACCTGAGGCCTATGCTCAACATGATAGTCAAACTGAGGACCAGCAGCAGGCGCAGGAACAGGAGCAGTAGCATCATTTGCTTCACTGACTTCTGGTTCTTGGGTTGGTGGAGGCTCCACATTTGCTTCAGCCATGACAGCGTCAGTGGCTTCATTGGTGTTGGTGGTGGCAGCCTCAAGATTTTCGACCTCCACTTGATGAGCTGGAGGGTCGGTCATAGTCACGTTCTCCTCGAGAACAGCTTCTTGGTGAGACGGGGGTGTAGCAACTCTTGGGGTTTCTTCTTCATCGGCTGATGCAGCCGGAATGTCTTCAGCAGCTTTAGCTTCAGACTCGGAGACTGGAGGCCTTGGTCCTTTGCGAAGCCTGCGTAACGCTGGCGACGCCTGTGGAGTTGGAGTTGGCTGGGCCTCAAATTCATCTTCCTCTTGTGCTTGTGGGTGATCAGCCCATGATGCATCCTGAGCAATTGGCGTTAGAGGACGACCAATGCTGATGAGTTCGCTGTGTGTAAGCACAGGCGATGATACCTGTTGGTGCTCGATCTGAGGAAGAACTGCATCATCTTCAACATGGTCATGGTGACCAATGTCTTCAGCAGCGGTGGGATCAGCTGCTGGAAAGTCTTCAGCTTCATGAGCCTCTGTGGAAGCAGGCTCATGGACAGTCAGCTGGCGCTCTTGGTGTTCAGCGGCAGGGCGAACCATGGAGATGGGTTCAACAATTAAGGGCTCTGTGGGAGCAGCCCGTTCCTTCTTGGTCTTCCTCTTCTTCTTGGAGGGAGCAGCATTAGAGGCTTCAGAATGTTTCCTCTTTCGGGCTTCAGCCTCAGCAGTCCTTGTCTTCTTCAGTTCTGAAGCGGTAGACCTGGCTTTTGGCTTCGAGCCAGTCATGCTAGTTGGGAAGACAATGGGATCTGCTTCCTGCCTTGGTGCGTCGGGTTCGGCCATAGCAGGCTTCTTCTTCTTCTGCTTTGCAGCCATCCTGGGGTCGATGCCAGGACGACCAAGGGCCTTGCGCTTCTCAGCCTCATTGTAGGCTTGCACACTCTTGTCAGCCAAGACCTTCATGCGCTCATGAGAACCTTGAGCTTCTGCACGTTTCTTGAGAAAGGCTTCTTTGAGCTCGTGCAGCATAATCTTGAAGTTTTTCACCTCTTGCACACTGAGCTTGGCCATATGCTTCTTGAACTGAGCTTTCTCAAAGTCAATCTTTTGCTTCAGTTCAACGATGCGCTGAGCTAGAGCTAGCTCTGAAGCAATGGCGCCATGGAAGGCGACACTAAGGCCAATTGGGAGTTGCAGATCTTCGAAGCTGAGGTTGGGCGTGTCAAACCACTCATCAACGAAGTTGTGTATGATTGTCACGTCAAAGAGAGGCAGATCATTGAAGATTTCTGCTTCTTCCTTGCTCTTGATCAGTTGCTCAAGAGCGTCATCTGCAAGATCTTGGACAGATCGATGGCATCGTTGCGCAGAATAGCAGCAGCTGTCAGTTCTTGGCCGGTGTGTGGCAGAGGCATCTTGACTTCCCGGGGCTTGGAGATGCGTGACAAATCTTCAGACTGCACATTGTCTTCAGGAGGTGCAGTAGCCAGTGGCTTCGCCCATGAGATTTTTGGTGCAGAGGCAGGCTTTGAAGCTTTAGGCTGCTTCAACTTCTTTGGCTTCGGCGCTGCAGGCGCTTCATCTGATTCAGCGTCATCTGCAGGCTCATTCACGGCTGTCCCTTGAACCACGATATGAGTGATGAGACCTTCCAACTTGTAGAAGGGCCCAACAAGATTGGGTTCAGCTTCGCGGGTCCCATCGGCACGGGGAGCAGAGGGACCAGGGTTGAAGTCTAATCCCAAAGACTTCTTGTTCTGCTTCGCCGAATTCTGGGCAAACTGGAAGTTGCGCTTGAACAGATTGTCGTCACGACACCATAGCAGTGACGATGGGTCAGCATCCGCAGGCTGTGGTCCACGGACCATGCAGGGATAGAAGCCTTGTTCAATGGCTTCATCTCTGGACCTGGGTTGAAGATTTTTGTAGAGGATGTCTCCCCATGGTCGCTTGATGGCATTCTTCTCAGCATATTCCTTTGTCACAAACCTGTACTTGAACCACTGTTCTGCCCAATATCGTCGAATCCATTGGATTCGTGTCTTGCGCTGATTGTAATCCTCTTCAGGATCTGTCTTGTACAGCTCTGAGAGGTCATCGGGCAGATCTCTTGATGTTTCTCCTCGACGCTTTCTGCCACCCTTCCTTGCTGATTTCTCTGCAGCCATGAACTTTAAACTGAATGGCTTCAATACGTTCAAAGGCTTCAAAGGCTTTCGCTTGCTGGACAAACAGGAACTGGCTTCGGGAGAATTTATGTGATACTGTAAGAATTCTGCAAATGAATGCAGACTATGAGAACCAAGGGATTCTCCCACGGACATGTACCTGTGACAGCATTAAGGTGCGAGGGAAGGGGAAGAGGTCATATGCATTCTCAGAAGATTTTGAAGATAAATCAGTTTAGAAGACATTGACCTCATCGTGCGAAGACATTCACTCATAGATAAGGAGTTGGTTCCAGATTTGTACGAATCCACGGATCAGTACAAGTGAGGAATCTAACTACTTTGTGAAGCATAAGTGAATATACTAGGCATATTATGAGATGCAGTATGAAGTGGATCCAACATGTGTGAACAAAAACCACTTGTGGTAGAAAGTGACGAATCTATAGGATCAAAGGGGCCGTAAAAAGGAAGTTTTATTTACCACACGAAGAACTGCTAGACGGAGTGGAAGAGGAGGCCGAGCAGTCCGATCGTCCGTGCCCTAACTTGGCGACGGAGGACACCTACGGCGACGGCGGAGAAGACGATGTCCGCGGTCGGCGTGAAGACGGCGTCGGAGAGGTTGCGGCAGCTAAGCGCTTCGTCGCCGGCGTCGTCGAGGGCTAGCGGTGGCGCTAGGGTTCGTGCGAGAGTGGAAGAAGAGATAATGACTGTGGTGTGGCATGTATTTATAGGGACAGGGGCGGCTCAGTGTTATTACACAGGTGCCCCTGGCGATTCACATCTGAGGAACACATGGCCATCATGCAGCATATCGGAGGTTGTTCCACGTCCCACGCACGCCTGGATTGTCGGGTGGTCGTTCCCACTTCTCCGGGTTTCAGGTGAAGGAATTAGCATTGAAAGCGGACTTAATGTTTGTCTCTGTATCTTCTGCTGACAAGGACGCAGAGAAGACATTTGACAGTTTCAAAAGAATGCATATGATTTGGAGAGATAGAGTTTGAGATAGAAAGCATAGAGAGGTTAGGGTCCGATCACATTCACTTAGTTCAAAAGATTCAACAAGAAGACATAGCTATAAGTGAATGCTGTAGAGGACAGAACACTAGTATACATATATAATCATCGTAGCGAAGATAATCATGAAGACATGTTGAGATTGAAGCCAAACCAAATGTGAAGACATAGCAAATGTAACGCCATGAGTGAAACACTTCAAACAGAACATTTGGTGGTGGCGTGACCCACCGTATAGGAAGTATTAGACCCAGACACGACGCACAATTATCGTGGCGCTCCGAAGTCAAATTCCTCATTAATGTATTCACACTTAGAATGCATGTCTTCATTGATTGAAGATATACTTTACTTCGTGTGTTGCACATCTAAGTCATCAATATGCATAAGTGTTAGGATGTGTGCCTGATCACAGGACATTTGAGGATTCCAAGATATTTAGCTCACACCGTAACTTGCAAAATCTTTTCTCATCCAAGGGCTTGGTGAAGATATCTGCCAATTGCTCTTCAGTGTTGACGTGTATGATATCAATATCTTCCTTCACAACATGATCTCTGAGAAAGTGATGACGAATCTCAATGTGCTTTGTCTTCGAGTGCTGAACTGGGTTGTTGGCAATCTTGATGGCGCTTTCGTTGTCGCAGTAGAGTGGCACTTGCTTCAGATGAATGCCATAGTCTTTGAGTGTTTGCTTCATCCACAGAAGCTGAGCGCAGCAAGATCCAGCAGCAATGTATTCAGATTCAGCAGTGGAGAGAGATACACAGTTCTGCTTCTTTGAAGACCAACATACAAGTGATCGTCCCAGAAAATGACATGTGCCTGATGTAGACTTGCGATCCACCTTGTCACCAGCATAATCAGCATCCGAGAATCCAACCAGATCAAACTCTGAGCCCTTTGGATACCATAATCCTAGAGTTGGGGTGTAAGCCAAATATCGAAGAATTCGCTTCACAACTAAGTGATGCGATTCCTTTGGTGCCGCTTGGAATCGAGCACACATGCAAACACTAAGCATAATATCTGGCCTAGATGCACATAAATAAAGTAAGGAACCAATCATGGAGCGGTATACCTTTTGATCGAACTCTTTACCATTGTCGTCGGGACCCAGATGATGTTTGGCTGGCATTGGCGTCGTGAAGCCTTTGCAGTCTTGCATACCGAACTTCTTCAGGCAATCTTTGAGATACTTCTCTTGAGATATAAAGATGCCGTTGCGTTGCTGTCGTATTTGAAGACCAAGGAAGAACTTCAGCTCTCCCATCATGGACATCTGGTATTGCTCTTGCATCATATATCCAAATTCTTCACTATATTTCTGATTGGTGCAGCCGAAGATAATGTCATCCACATATATTTGGCACACAAACAGTTCACCATCATATGTCTTCGTGAAGAGCGTGGGGTCGAGGGAACCAGGTGTGAAGCCTTTGCTCTTCAGGAAGTATTTGAGTGTGTCATACCAAGCCCGAGGGGCCTGTTTGAGGCCATACAGTGCCTTGTTGAGCTTGTATACCATGTCAGGATGTTTTGGATCTTCAAAGCCAGGCGGTTGTGCAACATACACTTCTTCTTCAATCTTGCCATTGAGAAAAGCGCTCTTCACATCCATTTGATATAGAAGTATGTTATGATGATTTGCATAGGCCAGCAGTATGCGTATGGCTTCAAGTCGAGCCACAGGAGCAAATGTTTCATCGAAGTCAATGCCTTCAACTTGAGTATATCCTTGAGCAACGAGGCGAGCTTTATTTCTGACAACTTGACATGCTCATCTTGCTTGTTGTGATATATCCATTTGGTGCCTATTATATTGTGCTTCTGAGGATCAGGACGCTTAACCAGTTCCCATACATTATTCAGCTCAAACTGTTGAAGCTCTTCTTGCATAGCTTGAATCCATTCAGGTTCCATGAAGGCTTCTTCAACTTTCTTGGGTTCTGTTATTGAGACGAATGCGAAGTGCCCACAGAAATTTGCTAGCTGTGTTGCCCTTGAACGAGTGAGTGGACCGGGTGCATTTATGCTATCAATTATTCTCTCAGTCTGCACTTCATTGGCAACACGAGGATTTACAGGGCGAAGGTTTTGCTCTTGCTGATCATTGTCATTGTTAGAGGGATTGTCTTCAGGCTGAGCATTGTCTTCAGGTTGATCAGGTGCGGAGATGATAAGTTCCTCTTCAGGTTGAGCTTCAGAGGGTATGATTTCTCCAGTTCCCATAAGTTTGATTGATTCACTGGATGGAACTTCATCTAGCACATTTGGCAGGTGCTCTCTTTGTGAACCGTTAGTCTCATCGAACCGCACATCCACTGTTTCAACCACTTTATAATGAAAGAGACTGAAGACTCTGTAGGAGTGCGAATCCTTTCCATATCCAAGCATAAAACCCTCATGTGCTTTTGGTGCAAATTTTGAAGTGTGATGTGGATCCTTGATCCAGCACCTGGCGCCAAATACTCTTAAGTAACTGACATTTGGCTTCTTGCCAGTAAGGAGCTCATAAGATGTCTTGTTCAAAAGCTTGTGAAGATAAACACGATTGATTCTATGGCATGCAGTATCAATGGCTTCAGGCCATAATTTTCTTGGAGTCTTGTATTCATCAAGCATCGTTCGGGCCATCTCAATGAGTGTTCTGTTCTTGCGTTCGACGATGCCATTCTGCTGTGGCATGTACGGAGCTGAGAATTCATGTGTGATGCCCAAAGTATCAAGATATGTATCAACGCCAGTGTTCTTGAATTCAGTGCCATTGTCACTTCTGATGTGCTTTATCTTGGCGCCATAGTTGTTCATTGCTCGATGGGCGAAGCGTCTGAAGACATCCTGCACTTCAGTCTTGTAGAGGATTATGTGCACCCAAGTATATCTAGAATAATCATCAACAATGACAAAGCCATAGAGACAAGCAGTAGTAGTAAGAGTTGAGTAATGAGTGGGACCGAAAAGATCCATGTGGAGCGGTTCGAAGGGTCGAGTTGTTGTCATGATTGTCTTCGAGGGATGTTTGGCCCTCGTCATCTTTCCTGCTTCACAGGCACCGCATAAGTGATCTTTCTTGAACTTGACGCCCTCGATGCCTATGACATGCTTCTTCTTTGCAAGGGTGTGGAGGTTCCTCATGCCAGCATGCCCTAGCCTCCGATGCCAGAGCCAGCATTCTGAAGCTTTTGCCAGAAGACATACGACAAGCTGTGGTCCTACTGAGAAATCTACCATGTACAAATCATCCTTCCTATACCCTTCAAACACTAGAGACTTGTCAGATTCCATTAGAACAAGACAACGATATTTTCCAAACATCACAATCATGTTTAAATCACAAAGCATTGAGACAGACATTAAGTTGAAGCCAAGGGATTCAACAAGCATGACTTTATCCATGTGTTGATCCTTTGAGATTGCAACTCTACCTAGACCCAATACCTTACTTTTACCAGTGTCAGCAAATGTGATGTGACTCTTGTCGGATGGACGTAAGGTTGAGTCCATAAGAAGGCCTCTCTTGCGAGTCATGTGATTGGTACACCCACTATCAATAATCCATTCTGAAGCTGCTGGTGTCGTACCCTTGGCACCACGTGCCATGAAGCAGTAGGTAGGAGCGGAGTAGTCCTTGTCATTTGCATTGGTGTCAGTGATGAAGTCGTTGTCTTCAGTGTTGAAGATGGACTTGGCAACGTATGCTGTAGCCAGACTCGCAACGCCAGAATCGGACTCCTCCTCAGACTCCACCTCCGCCTCCTCAGAAGCAGACTCCTCCTCTGAATCCATTTCCTTGCCAACAAACGCACGGTGCCAGATGAGCTTTTCTTGTGTGATGAAGACTTGGAGGAAGACTTGGAAGAAGATTTTGAGTATTTCTTCTTCTTCTTGTCATCAGAGTCATACTCCTTGCTCTTCTTCTTCTTGTTGTTCTCATTCTCCCACTGCGGACACTCAGAGATGTAGTGGCCAGGTTTCTTGCACTTGTGGCATGATCTTTTCTTGTAGTCATAAGCAGAAGCTTCATCATTCCTTGAGCTTGATCGTGAAGAATTTCTGAAGCCTTTCTTCTTGGTGAATTTTTGGAACTTCTTCACAAGCATAGCAAGCTCCTTTCCAATGTCTTCAGGATCATCAGTACTGCTGTTGGATTCTTCTTCAGATGTGGAGAGAGCTTTTGCCTTCAAGGCACGAGTTCGTCCATAGTTCGGACCGTAGATATCTCTTTTCTCAGAAAGCTGAAACTCATGTGTGTTGAGCCTCTCAAGTATGTCAGACGGATCGAGTGTCTTGAAATCAGGACGTTCTTGAATCATCAGGGCTAGGGTGTCAAACAAACTGTCAAGTGATCTCAGGAGTGTCTTGACGACTTCATGCTTGGTGATCTCAGTAGCGCCGAGGGCTTGAAGCTCATTTGTGATGTTAGTGAGTCGATCAAATGTGAGCTGGACATTCTCATTGTCATTTCTCTTGAAGCGGTTGAAGAGGTTGCGAAGGACACTGATTCTCTGATCTCTCTGGGTTGAGACGCCTTTGTTAACCTTGGAGAGCCAGTCCCAGACTAGCTTAGATGTTCCCAAAGCACTCACATGGCCATACTGTCCTTTGGTCAGATGACCACAGATGATATTCTTGGCAGTAGAGTCCAGTTGAACGATCTTGACGTCAGCAGCAGTGACACCTTCTCCAGCCTTGGGAACGCCGTTCTTGACGACATACCATAGGTCGACGTCAATGGCTTCAAGATGCATGCACATCTTATTCTTCCAGTAGGGATATTTAGTTCCATCGAAGACGGGGCACGCAGCGGAGACTTTAATTATCCCTGAAGTCGACATAGTTAAAACTCTAGGTGGTTAAACTGAATCACACAGAACAAGGGAGTACCTTGCTCTGATACCAATTGAAAGTGCGTTATATCGACTAGAGGGGGGGTGAATAGGCGATTTTTATGAAAGTCTTCAACACGTGGAAGTTTCGAAGACAAACAATAGAAATAAACCTATTACCATGCAACGAAAGGTAGAGTACACTAGGCAAACCATAGTCAAGTATTCAATGAAGTGAAAGCACAATGACTAATAGCAGCTAGGTAGTAAGGATCAGGTAGGAAGATATTATGAAGCCAATCAGAACAAGCAGTCACTCAGTGAGGACAAGAGATAGTGCAATCATACAATGACTTCACAAGGACCAACAGTAAGTAAAGGGAAGGGAAGGATGAAACTAGTGACTCGTTGAAGACAATGATTTGTTGGACCAGTTCCAGTTGCTGTGACAACTGTACGTCTGGTTAGGGCGGCTAGGTATTTAAACCTGAGGACACACAGTCCCGGACCACCCAGTCCTGAACATGCAGCTCAGGACACCCAGTCCTCATCGTATTCCCCATGAGCTAAGGTCACACAGACCTCGCCCAATCACTCTGGTAAGTCTTCAAGGTAGACTCCCAAACCTTCACAGACTTCGTTCACCGGCGATCCACAATGGCTCTTGGATGCTCAGAACGCGACGCCTAACCGGCTGGAGGATTCACAGTCCTCAAGTGTAATAAGTCTTCAGATCACACAGACAAGAAGACTTAAGTGATGCCTAACACTCTTTGGCTCTGGGTGGTTAGGGCTTTATCCTCGCAAGGAATTCTTTCTCAAAGGCTTCAAGGTGGGTTGCTCTCAAACGACAAAAGCCGTACTCTAACTCTAAGCAGCCAACCGTTTATGGTTGTAGGGGGTGGGCTATTTATAGCCACTAGGCAACCCGACCTGATTTTTCCGAAATGACCCTGGGTCACTAAGGAACTGACACGTGTTCCAATGGTTAGATTTCAAACACATAAGGCAACTTTACTTGGGCTACAAGCAAAGCTGACTTGTCCGACTCTGGACAAGATTTGCTCTCATAGTCTTCACTCGAAGACATAGGTTTTGGTTAAGCATCACTTCAGTCATTCTGACTGGTTCTCTTGGACCCCACTTAACAGTACGGTGGTTCCTATGACTCAATAAAGAAGAAAAAGAACTACGAAAGATCTGAGTCTCTGAGCTCCATAGGCTTCATGCGATGTCTTCTCTTGTCATAGTCTTCAATGTGAATGTCTTCACATACCACCTTTGACATCAATGTCTTCATACATTTTTAGGGGTCATCTCTAGTAGGAAAACCGAATCAATGAGGGACTTCTACCTGTGTTATCCTGCAATTCTCACAAACACATTAGTCCCTCAACTAGGTTTGTCGTCAATACTCCAAAACCAACTAGGGGTGGCACTAGATGCACTTACAACGTCTCCACCTCCAGATTCGCCGAAGCCGCCCTCTTCTTCCTCCCCTCATCAGCAGGAGGGTTGTTCTCCTCCTCCTCTTCATCATCATCGTCTTTGGCGGTAGAGGAGCGGGTCTTATCTTCGTACGTCGTGTCCGAAGTGCCCCTGCGGCGGGGGCCACTTCGGACCCCCTTGGCTTTCCCGATGGCCTTCTTCTCTGGCGCCATATAGGGCACCGGCACCAGCATCTTCGCTAAACGTGGGATGAGTGGTTCTTCAGGCAGTGCAGCTGGACATTGGATCAGCTTCGCCTTCTCCGTCCACTTCTGAAGAAGCCATGATAATAAAGGCTTAGACCTCATCCTTGAAACAAGCAAAGTAAGGGATGCAGTAAGAATAATATACCTCGTTGGCGAGGTGGTTGATGTCATGCCCGCGGTCTGAATCTGTGGCCGGCGGTGTTTCGTTGCCCTTAAAAAGCAACCTCCAGGCATCTTCGTGAGTCGTTTCGAAGAGCCTCTTCAGGGTATAGTGCTTCTTCGAATTGAACTCGTAGAGAGGGCGGCTTCGGCTTTGGCATGGAAGAATCCGGCAAACTAGCATCACCTGGATTATATCGACGAGTTTGATATCTCTATCCACCATGCTTTGAATGCGCGTCTGCAGTGCCGTGAGCTTGTCTGACGAACACCAGTTCGGGCCCTTCTCGACCCAGGAGGTGAGTCGCATGGGAGCACCAGAGTTGAATTCAGCAGTTGTGGCCTAGGTGGTGCCGCGGGGCTCTGTGATGTAGAACCAATGTTTCTGCCATTCTTTTACAGTCTCCACGAAAGTGCCTTTCGGCTAGGAGACATTGGCCAGCTTGCTAACCATGGCACCTTCGCACTTCGCGTGCTAGCAATCCACCACCTTCGGCTTCATGTTGAAGACCTTGAGCCACAACCCGAAGTGGGGTTGGATGCGAAGGAAGGCCTCACACACGATGATGAACAACAAGATGTTGAGGAGAGAGTTCGGGGATAGATCATGGAAATCTACCTCGTAGTAAAACATCAGCCCGCGGACGAAGGGGTGGAGCGGGAATCCTAACCCGCAGTGGAAATGAGGGATGAATACTACCCTTTCGTTGGGCTTCGGCGTGGGAACGATTTGTCCCTGGGTCGGAAGGCGGTGGGCGATTCCCTTCGCCAGGTACCCGGCCACCCGAAGCTCGGCAATGTCCTCCTCCTGGACGGAGGAGGCCATCCACTTGCCTTGACCTCCGGATCCAGACATGGTTGAGTTCTTGCTCGAGATGGAGAAGACGAGAACTTGGGCGCCGGAGCTCAAGAGTGGAAGTGCAGAGGAAGAGAGAAGGCGTGGGTGAAGAAAAGGGATTCTTGTCTCCTTATAAAGGCAGTAAATATTGAACGCCTCCCCACTCGCCTTAAAATTCGCCTGCTCCCAAGGGCTGTGTAAACGGCACGGTTGGGTTACCCACGCCCGTATTGATGAGAATCCCGCAATAAGGGGACACGATCTCTGCTTTGACAAGACGTGCTAATGGCAACCGCGTCTCAAGACGTGGAGCGGTAGACGAAAAATGGTTCGAAATTATGACCAGACAGATGTCATGTTACGGAAAGTTGTCAGCAGATTGGACTCATGTAAAATTATATTCACTCTGCGGTTGTGTGTGTGGTGTGTGTTACAGGTCCGGAACAATTGTTTCGTCTGAAGACTATCTTGGAGTTGGGAAGGAGGAACCCGCTTTGCAATGCCAAAGACAGATCTACGCGCCGGATACCTTGTCATTGGAGCCAGGTTCAGGGGCTACTGAGGGAGTCCTGGACTAAGGGGTCCTCGGGGGTCCTGCCTGTTAGCCATGGGCTGAACTGATGGGCTGTGAAGATGCGAAGACCGAAGACTGCAGCCGTGTCTGGATGGGACTCTCCTTGCGTGGAAAGCAAGCTTGGCGACCGAATATGTAGATTCCTTTCTTTGTAACCGACCTTGTGTTACCCTAGATCTCCCCAGTGTCTATATAAACCGGAGGACTTAGTCCGGAGGGGAGGATATTCATTATCATATCCATACCAGCTAGACCTCTAGGGTTTATCCATTACGATCTCGAGGTAGATCAACTCTTGTAATACTCGTACTCATCAATATCAATCAAGCACGACGTAGGGTATTACCTCCATAGAGAGGGCCCAAACCTGGGTAAACATCGTGTCCCCTGCCTCATGTTACCATCGCCCTTTGATGCACAGTTCGGGACCCCTTACCCGAGATCCGCCGGTTTTGACACCGACAACTGCCATTTAGGTCATATTGGTGTAAAGCACATTAAGAAACTCCATGAGGATGGACTTTTGGAATCACTTGATTATGAATCATTTGATGGTTGCGTACCATGCCTCATGGCAAGATGACTAAGACTCTGTTCTCTGGAACAATGGAGCGAGCCACTAACTTATTGGAAATAACTAGTTGACTCGTTGCGCCAAATGGCGCAGAGACCCGCTGAAGACATGTTGTCGATGAAAATAGTTTCATGCCGCAAGAACCTTGAACTGAACCATAGTCTAGGAAAAGGGAAATTTTGCATTATATGAATATGTTCAATCTGAAAAAATGGTCACTATGATGAGGTAGTAAAGTTGGCATCTTTGTATTTTTTAGCAAGTTTGAAATGATGGTTATCATGATGAAAAATTTGTGCATGCATATATTTCTTGGGATTATGAGAGAGTAAAGTTGGCTTGGCTGCATTTTTTAGCAAGTTTGAAAACATGCAATATGATGAGAAAGCAAAGTTGGCTTGGTTGTATTTTTTTAGCATGTTTGAAAACATGGTTATCATGATGAAAAAGTTGGGCGTGCATATATTTCTTGGAAAAAAAGAGGGGAAAATATAAGAAACCTATGGGAAAAATATATAATATAGTCGGTTTATCTTAAAATAGTTGATTTATTTTAATAGCATAGAGTGAAGCCGAAACAAAAAAAATTATTCGTTGGTATGAAAAATGAAGATAGAAGTGTTCTGAAATGTTGTCTCTCTCGATAAAAATCGGCTGTACCAATTACTGAGGCATATATGAATATAGTTGGTTTATTTTAATATACTTGGTTTACTTTAATAGCATAGAGTCAGAGTTGAAACAAAAAAACAGCCGTTGCTATGAAAAATTAAAATAGAAGTGTTTTGAAAAGGTTGTGTCTCTCAATAAAAAATGGTTGTACCAATTATTGAGGCATATGCATGTATTATGTGGACTGAAAGTTATGTGCCTGTTTCTCCTAAAAAAAGAGCTATGTGTCTGTTTTCTTTTAGAAGCATGTCTAATATTATTTACAGAGTATTTAAGGTTTACTGGGCTGGCCTGCTTGTTGTTTGGCCCACGGGCAATTTTTCTGCCCGGCCCGCTCATTGTAGAATATCAAGAGGCAGGCATCGGTCCCCTGCTATTCCTCTTCCTCGGCATCTCCGTCCGGTGGTCGAACCCTTTGTTGAGAGACAAACCCTAGCATTTGCGTGCTGGTTAGATTTCTTCCCCTTTCTGAATGGTTGGGGCTTATTTGAAACAAGGATCTGGTCCGCATTCATTTGGATTTGGCAACTCCTTTCGTTTTTAGCCGACTCCTACTCCATTGCTCTCTTTTTTCAGCATGATGTTTTCTGCCTGTTTCCACATAGTTTGTGCCGATTGAAAATCTTTGTTGTTTACGTTTGAAGGCATGAGGGGAGATCGCATCAATGATCCTGTGAACATTAGCTCTGATGAGAGCGCGGACAACAGCTCTGGTGAAGCTCTAGACACGAGCTCTAATGAACCCGTGTACACCAGCTCTAATGAAGCTGTGGACACGAGGTCTGATGAACGGGCGTACAGCAGCTCCAATGATGGCGTGGACACAAGCTCTGATGAAGGTATTTTTAGTAATGGTAAACATCAGACATTTAACCTAATAAAATGTGGCCATGATCTATATTTTAGTCATTTGCGCTTATGGGCAATTTGTTTGTTGAATTATTGAGGCATGTGCTACCGTATGAAGAAAAAGAAGCTTCGGAAGACATGCAAGGATGTGTGTGACTTCCCTAGGGAGTACTCAGTTGGTAAGGGCTAATGCTAGATAACCCAAAGTGTTTCTTTCTATAGATAGGAAATTAATTATTTTACTTTTATTGTTAGGATATGATCCTAATTCTGAAGCCGACTGGATGTATTCAAAGAAATGTATGATGTCAAAGTGTGCTCGAAAGCATCTTAGCTTCTATGTTCTTTCTGTTAAGCCTGCTATTAGGCACTATGTGTGTGAGATGAACAAGACTTTTACCAAAGCTGGGAAGAGAATGGTGAGAAGCGAATTTATTTGCCTATATGTGTATTTTGCCTACTCTATCAATCATAGTGTATAACTATAAGTTTGTTGAATGCTTGTAGTACTTCTCTACTTTGTTCACTGAGAAGCATCTCATGAAGTTTCTCTCCAGTCCGGTTGATCGAATGCGGATTAAGCTTTCATCTTGGCGTTGTTTAACCTATGTTCGACTGATGAAAGGGGTTGACAAGAGGGCTGCTATAACACATAACTGGGGCCGCTTTGTGGAAAGAGCGAAGCTGAAAGAACGGGAAATCTATGTATTTTCTCTTCGACATTGCAAGGGGGTGCTAGTGTTCATTGTGCACAAAATCTGAAGAGGTTGGTGTATAAAACATAATTTTATTTCTGAAAGAAATATTTAGTTTATTTCCTGGTCTAAGTAAGTATTGGTTTTTGTAGGTTTCTGTGATGCAGTTTGGAAGTAGGAAGATGGGAAGGTGTTCTGCAAGGACATGTAGATATGTTCTCTAGTATGATGGTATGCCTATGTTTTGTAATGTTCAGTCGTTTGATAGACTATGGTCGGGTTTGTTGGGCCAAGGGAATCAGGATGCTTTTCTTTTGGCACTAATGTATCCTCTATGCTATCTATGTAATGCAATGATGATGAAGACTCTAAACTATTAGTGAGCTATATGCTTTTGCCTAACATTGTAATTCTGTTTGTCTGAAGTAATTAAGTGTACGCCCATAGATATAGCATAATCAGTACATGGGATTTCATAAGATAGGATTAAAGTTTTGTCTGCATGAAAATACTCCGCACGAAGGATAATAAGTTTTGGTAATGCCTTTGAGGTAGCTTTCAAAAGTATCCGGGTCGACGTTGTTGCTTGGTTTACAGCTCATTGCCATGGTCGAACAATGCTATTTTGCACTTCTTTTTCCAGACACCCTGCATACAGTGCTTTGTTGGTTGGTCAAAGAGGAAGATAGTTGATTTAGTAGGTTTTTCTTGTGAGTGTTTTACCTAGTAGTTCTGTTGCCTGTGATTTCTGGGTCCAGCTTGCTGGTGGCAGGAAAGAGGTTAGAGATCACTTCAGCTGGCGGTGTGTTCGTTGCGCTGCCATTGAACCGTGGTTCTGCTTCAGGTGTTGGAACTAATTCATCATCGGGTTCCTGAAACTTGTTATGAGATATACATGGTCTATTTTTTGTATGTGTAAAACTGGTACACAAACTAAGACAAAAGTATGTCTAATATACCTCAAAAAGCGGTGTATTAGGACTGTCGTCATCGAATGAAAGCAGCAATGCTAATGGTTGCACCCTATCTCTTTCCATGGCTTCGACTTGTTTTTTAAGCTGCATAGTAGATTGCTCAAAACCCCATGACCAGGATGTTGCTTGTAGAAGTTCTCTTCTGCATTTCTTTAGGAGTTGTAGGTTTGCATCATCAAATACTACTATGTTGTTTTCTTGTAGATAGCTTATTGCAGCTACCTTAGCTAATTCAGCAGCTTCGAGGGATGTACTTTTGAAATCCCCATAATTTTTTTGGGTTCTGTGGCTGCCCAGCCTCTATGAGGTGGTAAATTGATTAAAAGAGAGGCCATTAGGCCATGCTCTCCCATGTCAAGTATGTCATGGTCAGTTATTTGCAGCTTAAGAGTGTTCATGGCTTGCTGAAGAATGTAACGTTTGCTTATGTTAACATGGGTTGGCGACATCTGCAAGTTGTAAATCAGGCATGCATCACGCAAATGGACAAAGAAGTCGTTGCATAGATTCTTTAAGCAACTATATACAAAGGAAGTAAATTACCCAATTGTCTTGAGGCACGTACCTGTGGAAGGCCCCTGACCATGAGTTCTTTGTCCAATGGAGAATCCGGATCCTTGCCCATCATATCCTTGCACTGGATGCGTGGTTTACGGAGTTGGAAGATAGAGGCGGCTCGGGGGGTGGTAGATCGAACTGGAAATGGATGCGGCTGATAGAAACCCTAGAATCTGTGAGTTGGAGCCAGTGTGCTTGCTGTATATGGACTGCTGTGGGCTTGGCAAGGGTTTTCAGTGCAGCCTGATATGGACACCAGGCCCAAGGCTTTATTCATTTTTTTAGCGTGTGTATTTTAGAAAATGAGCCCACTCTCACAGCCGTGCGATCGCATTTTCATAGGTAGATAGAAACGAGCTATTTTGCACTGCATTAGCGAATTTAGCTTTGCTATCTACAGAAACAGGAATTGTACACGCAATAGGAATCCTGTAGTATATTGATGGCCTTGGCTATGCCAGTTATAGAGACATAAATGGCACTAAAAATTAAATAAAAAGTCACACAGACATAAACGGTACAAGCAACTGAGTCTTAACAGGGCCATCATTAGTTCTTACACAGTCTTCGCAAGTCTTACATAGACAAACAAATATAATTATACATTACGGTTAATCTATGCGGTTAAACAAAAGGATCGAAATAGACTACAATTCTAAAAGGTCTGGTTTAGGATCCATTCTTGTAGAACAGAACTCTAGAAACCTCTCCTGATGCTTTTGAGTTGCTTTTCTGATTTGAGCACCCTGCGCAAGTAATAGAAAAGAGAAGCAGGTAATACATGTCTTAAACTGGCGTTACAGTTTGAAAATAAAAACACACTGGTGGCGTAGTAAGGTTGGTTGCTAATAAGACATTTGTAATAGGTAGTTGAAGTTTTCGATCTTCTCCCCTATTTGATGTATAGCAGTTTGCTCAGAGAGCAGAATACATCAACTTTTGTAGGCTTCATCACAGCAATATTCCTGTGGGAAATGAAGAAATAAGTTAACTGTTATATCATAGGACCTTGTCAGTATGTGTACATAAATTGACTCACACATATAGTATACCTTAGTTTTCCAGCATAGTTGGAGATCGAACCATTATCTTTGCCCGTCGCGTGTACAATGGCATGTAATGATGTCCTGTATGCATATAGTCTGATTCGCATCCACGTGGTGTTATGTAGATGGTAATATAATCTGGCATATCAATCACACTATCAACCCAGCCAAAACAGTCATATCTAAGTGTATTTATGAAGCCCTGTCCAGGCAAACCATTCTCTTCAACCAAGACAAACGGGCTCAACAGCTGGCTTGCTACTTCGTGTCTGAGGATTCCAGCCGGAAGTTCACTTATACTCACACGAATAAATCGGGTAAGTGAAATTTGCTGGGCACCATAAGAAGAACACCAAGGAATAGCCTTGAAGATGTGGCTGCCTAGCTCAATGTGTCCCCTTGCCAGAATAGTTGATCTGAATGCTGCAAATGTAGCATACTGAACATCCCCTTGATAGTATACAAGGAAATCATCAAAGCTAATTGGCTTCACCATGACGTATCTTGACGCTGGTATATACCGAATAACCGCAGAAAATATTTCCATTGTGTCTATGGGTTCAACACCATCTTCTTGTTTGAGTATTACAGAATGTGATAGCTCTTGGAATCTATCGGAGTCGACCTCCGTGTCTTGAAGAAAACAGTGTGGGGTAGCAGCATCGACGGTGATGACCCGAGCATTTGGCACAGGTGGTAATGGCTCAATGGGCCTCATTATCTTGCCGAAAGGGTTGTTAAGCACACTAATAAGCACAGTGAACATGTCCAGATGGATCACTATTGCTGTGTTTGCTCGATCCCTAAACCTACGTCTGATCTTGATATTCATCCACAATGGCACATTTTCTGGCACGTCTGTCCAACAGATGCACCGGAACGTGAGAAGATCATTGTAGGTGATTGTGTCAGGGTAAAGCTTAGAGACGACACAATATGGATGCATCATAAAATCCACTGTCTTGAATGTCCAAAGATGCAGCGGGAGGTTTGTTATTTCAACTAAAACCTGGGATCCAGCATGGTTATCATTGAAATGATAGGCTGGTGTTGTTGGGGAACGTAGTAATTTCAAAATTTTCCTACGCACACGCAAGATCATGGTGATGCGTAGCAACGAAAGGGGAGAGTGTTGTCTACGTACCCTCGTAGACCGATAGCGGAAGCGTTATGACAACGCGGTTGATGTAGTCGTACGTCTTCACGGCCCGACCGATCAAGCACCGAAACTACGGCACCTCCGAGTTTTAGCACACGTTCAGCTCGATGACGATCCCCGGACTCCGATCCAGCAAAGTGTCGGGGAAGAGTTCCGTCAGCACGACGGCGTAGTGACGATCTTGATGTTCTACCGTCGCAGGGCTTCGCCTAAGCACCACTACAATATTATCGAGGATTATGGTGGAAGAGGGCACCGCACACGGCTAAGAAAATGATCACGTGGATCAACTTGTGTGTCTAGGGGTGCCCCTGCCTCCGTATATAAAGGAGCTAAGGGGGGTGCGGCCGGCCCTAGTAAGAGGCGCGTAGGAGGAGTCCTACTCCTACCGGGAGTAGGACTCCCCTCCCTTTCCTTGTACAAGTAGGAGAGGGGGAAGGAAGGGAGAGAGGAGAGGAAGGAAAGGGGGCGCCGCCCCTCCCTCCTTGTCCAATTCGGACTAGGGGGAGCGGGGGCGCGCGGCCTGCCCTGGCAGCCCCTCCTGTTCTCCACTTTAGGCCCATGAGGCCCATTAACCCCCCGGGGGGTTCCGGTAACCCCCCGGTACTCCGGTTTTATCCAAAACTTCCCCGGAACACTTCCGGTGTCCGAATATAGCCGTCCAATATATCAATCTTTATGTATCGACCATTTCGAGACTCCTCATTATGTCCGCGATCATATCCGGGACTCCAAACCAACTTTGGTACATCAAAACTCATAAACTCATAATATAACTGTCATCGAAACCGTAAGCGTGCGGACCCTACGGGTTCGAGAAGAATGTAGACATGACCGAGACATGTCTCCAGTCAATAACCAATAGCGGAACCTGGATGCTCATATTGGCTCCCACATATTCTACGAAGATCTTTATCGGTCAGACCACATAACAACATACGTTGTTCCCTTTGTCATCGGTATGTTACTTGCCCGAGATTCGATCATCGGTATCTCAATACCTAGTTCAATCTCGTTACCGGCAAGTCTCTTTACTCGTTCCGTAATACATCATCTCAGAACTAACTCATTAGTTGCAATGCTTGCAAGGCTTATGTGATGTGCATTACCGAGAGGGCCCAGAGATACCTCTCCGACAATCGGAGTGACAAATCATAATATCGAAATACGCCAACCCAACATGTACCTTTGGAGACACCTGTAGAGCACCTTTATAATCACCCAGTTACATTGTGACGTTTGGTAGCACACAAAGTGTTCTTCCGGCAAACGGGAGTTGCATAATCTCATAGTCATAGGAACATGTATAAGTCATGAAGAAAGCAATAGCAACATACTAAACGATCGGGTGCTAAGCTAATGGAATGGGTCATGTCAATCAGATCATTCACCTAATGATGTGATCCCGTTAATCAAATAACAACTCTTTGTCCATGGTTAGGAAACATAACCATCTTTGATTAACGAGCTAGTCAAGTAGAGGCATACTAGTGACACTCTGTTTGTCTATCTATTCACACATGTATTATGTTTCTGGTTAATACAATTCTAGCATGAATAATAAACATTTATCATGATATAAGGAAATAAATAATAACTTTATTATTGCCTCTAGGGCATATTTCCTTCAGTCTCCCACTTGCACTAGAGTCAATAATCTAGTTCACATCGCCATGTAATTTAACATCAATAGTTCACATCTTTATGTGGTTAACACCCATAGTTCACATCCACATGTGACCAACACCCAAAGGGTTTACTAGAGTCAGTAATCTAGTTCACATTGCTATGTGATTAACACCCAAAGAGTACTAAGGTGTGATCATGTTTTGCTTTGTGAGAGAAGCTTAGTCAACGAGTCTTCCAAAATTCAGATCCGTATGTATTTTGCAAATTTCTATGTCTACAATGCTCTGCACGGAGCTCCTTTAGCTAATTGCTCCCACTTTCAATATGTATCCAGATGAAGACTTAGAGTCATCCGGATCAGTGCCAAAATCTTGTATCGACGTAATCCTTTTACAATGAACCTTTTGTCACCTCCATAATCGAGAAACACATCCTTATTCAACTAAGGATAATTTTGACCGCTGTCCAGTGATCTACTCCTAGATCACTATTGTACTCCCTTGCCAAAAATAGTGTAGGGTATACAATAGGTACACAACATGGCATACTTTATAGAACCTATGGCTAAGGCATAGGGAATGACTTTCATTCTCTTTCTATCTTCTGCCGTGGTCGGGCTTTGAGTCTTACTCAATTTCACACCTTGTAACACAGGCAAGAACTCTTTCTTTGACTGTTCCATTTTGAACTACTTCAAAATCTTGTCAAGGTATGTACTCATTGAAAAAAACTTATCAAGCGTCTTGATCTATCTCTATAGATCTTGATGCTCAATATGTAAGCAGCTTCACCGAGGTCTTTCTTTGAAAAACTTCTTTCAAAACACTCCTTTATGCTTTGCAGAATAATTCTACATTATTTCCGATCAACAATATGTCATTCACATATACTTATCAGAAATGCTGTAGTGCTCCCACTCACTTTCTTGTAAATACAGGCTTCACCAAAAGTCTGTATAAAACCAAATGCTTTGATCACACTATCAAAGTGTTTATTCCAACTCCGAGAGGCTTGCACCAGTCCATAAATGGATCGCTAGAGCTTGCACACTTTGTTAGCTCCCTTTGGATCGACAAAACCTTCTGGTTGCATCATATACAACTCTTCTTCCAGAAATCCATTCAGGAATGCAGTTTTGACATCCATTTACCAAATTTCATAATCATAAAATGCGGCAATTGCTAACATGATTCGGACAGACTTAAGAATTGCTACGAGTGAGAAGGTCTCATCGTAGTCAATCCCTTGAACTTGTCGAAAACCTTTTGCAACAAGTTGAGCTTTGTAGACAGTAACGTTACCGTTAGCGTCAGTCTTCTTCTTGAAGATCCATTTATTCTCAATTGCTTGCCGATCATCGGGCAAGTCAACCAAAGTCCACACTTTGTTCTCATACATGGATCCCATCTCAGATTTCATGTCTTCAAGCCATTTTGCGGAATCTGGGCTCACCATTTCTTCTTCATAGTTCGTAGGTTTATCATGATCTAGTAGCATGACTTCTAGAACAGGATTACCGTACCACTCTGGTGCGGATCTTACTCTGTTTGATCTACGAGGTTCAGTAGCAACTTGATCTGAAGTTCTATCATCATCATCATTAACTTCCTCACTAATTGGTTTAGGTGTCACAGAAACCGGTTTCTATGATGTACTACTTTCCAATAAGGGAGGAGATACAGTTACCTCATCAAGTTCTACTTTCCTCCCACTCACTTCTTTCGAGAGAAACTCCTTCTCTAGAAAGGATCCATTCAAAGCAACGAATATCTTGCCTTCGGATCTGTGATAGAAGGTGTACCCAACATTTTCTTTTTGGTATCCTATGAAGACGCACTTCTCCGATTTGGGTTTGAGCTTATCAGGTTGAAACTTTTTCACATAAGCATTGCAACCTCAAACTTTAAGAAACGACAGCTTAGGTTTCTTGCCAAACCATAGTTCATACGGTGTCGTCTCAATGGATTTAGATGGTGCCCTATTTAACGTGAATGCAGCTGTCTCTAATGCATAACCCCAAAAACGATAGTGGTAGATCGATAAGAGACATCGTAGATCGCACCATATCTAATAAAATACGGTTATGACTTTCGGACACACCATTACATTGTGGTGTTCCAAGTGGCGTGAGTAGTGAAACTATTTCACATTGTTTTTAACTGAAGGCCAAACTCGTAACTCAAATATTTTACTTCTGCGATCATATTGTAGAAACTTTTATTTTTGTTACGATGATTCTCCACTTCACTCTGAAATTCTTTGAACGTTTTCAAATATTTTAGACTTGTGTTTCATCAAGTAGATATACTCATATCTGCTCAAATCATCTGTGAAGATCAGAAAATAATGATACCTGCTACGAGCTTCAATATTCATCGGTCCACATACATCAGTATGCATGATTTCCAACAAATCTGTTGCTTGCTGCATTGTTCCGGAGAACGGAATCTTAGTCATCTTGCCCATGAGGCATGGTTCGTAAGCATCAACTGATTCATAATCAAGTTATTCCAAAAGTCCATCAACATGGAGTTTCTTAATGCGCTTTACACCAATATGACCTAAACGGCAGTGCCACAAATGAGTTGCGCTATCATTATTAACTTTGCATCTTTTGGTTTCAATATTATGAATATGTGTATCACTACGATCGAGATCCAACGAACCATTTTCATTGGGTGTGTAACCATATAAGGTTTTATCCATGTAAATAGAACAACAATTTATTCTCTTACTTAAATGAATAACTGTATTGCAATAAACATGATCAAATCATATTTATGCTCAACGCAAACACCAAATAACACTTATTTAGGTTCAACACTAATCCCGAAAGTATAGGGAGTGTGCGATGATGATCATATCAATCTTGGAACCTCTTCCAACACACATCGTCACTTCACCCTTGACTAGTCTCTGTTCATTCTGCAACTCCCGTTTCGAGTTTCTACTCTTAGCAACTGAACTAGTATCAAATACTGAGGGGTTGCTATAAATACTAGTAAAGTACACATCAATAACATGTATATCAAATATACTTATGTTCACTTTGCCATCCTTCTTATCTGCCAATCACTTGGGGTAGTTCCGCTCAACCATCAACACTTGATGCTCTTTCTTGATTTCTACCTTCATCGATTTCATCATCATGAAAAGCTCGGGATTCGTTTTCGTCATCCCTTGCATACTTTAGTTTATCAGGAAGTTCTACTAACTTGGTGATGGTGACTAGAGAATTCTGTCAATCACTATCTTATCTGGAAGATTAACTCCCACTTGATTCAAGCGATTGTAGTACCCAGACAATCTAAGCACATGCTCACTAGTTGAGCGATTCTCCTCCATCTTTTAGCTATAGAACTTGTTGGAGACTTCATATCTCTCAACTCGGGTATTTGCTTGAAATATTAACTTCAACTCCTAGAACATCTCATATGGTCCATGACGTTCAAAACGTCTTTGAAGTCCCAATTCTAAGCCATTAAGCATGGTGCACTAAACTATCAAGTAGTCATCATATTGAGCTAGCCAAACGTTCATAACGTCTGCATCTGCTCCTGCAATAGGTCTGTCACCTAGCGGTGCATCAAGGACATAATTCTTCTGTGCAGCAATGAGGATAAACGTCAGATCATGGATCCAATCCGCATCTTTGCTACTAACATCTTTCAACACAATTTTCTCTAGGAACATATCAAAATAAACACACGGAAGCAACAACGCGAGCTATTGATTTACAACATAAATTGCAAAATACTACCAGGACTAAGTTCATGATAAACTGAAGTTCAATTAATCATATTACTTAAGAACTCCCACTTAGAAAGACATCCCTCTAATCTTCTAAGTGATTACGTGATCCAAATCAACTAAACCATAACCGATCATCACGTGAAATGGAGTAGTTTTCAATGGTGAACATCACTATGTTGATCATATCTACTATATGATTCACGCTCGACCTTTCGGTCTTAGTGTTCCGAGGCCATATCTGCATATGCTAGGCTCGTCAAGTTTAACCTGAGTATTCTGCGTGTGCAAAACTGGCTTGCACCCGTTGTAGATGGACGTAGAGCTTATCACACCCGATCATCAGATGGTGTCTGGGCACGACGAACTTTGGCAATGGTGCATACTCAGGGAGAACACTTTTTATCTTGAAATTTAGTGAGAGATCATCTTATAATGCTACCGTCAATCAAAGCAAGATAAGATGCATAAAAGATAAACATCACATGCAATCAATATAAGTGATATGATATGGCCATCATCATCTTGTGCTTGTGATCTCCATCTCCGAAGCACCGTCATGATCACCATCGTCACTGGCGCGACACCTTGATCTCCATCGTAGCATCATTGTCGTCTCGCCAATCTTATGCTTCTACGACTATCACTACCGCTTAGTGATAAAGTAAAGCATTACAGGGCGATTGCATTGCATACAATAAAGTGACAACCATATGGCTCCTGCCAGTTGCCGATAACTTGGTTACAAAACATGATCATCTCATACAATAAAATTTAGCATCATGCCTTGACCATATCACATCACAACATGCCCTGCAAAAACAAGTTAGACGTCCTCTACTTTGTTTGTTGCAAGTTTTACGTGGCTGCTACGGGCTTAAGCAAGAACCTATCTTACCTACGCATCAAAACCACAACGATAGTTTGTCAAGTTGGTGCTATTTTAACCTTCGCAAGGACCGGGCGTAGCCACACTCGGTTCAACTAAAGTTGGAGAAACTGGCACCCGCCAGCCACCTGTGTGCAAAGCACGTCGGTAGAACCAGTCTCGCGTAAGCGTACACGTAATGTCGGTCCGGGCCGCTTCATCCAACAATACCGCCAAACCAAAGTATGACATGCCGGTAAGCAGTATGACTTATATCGCCCACAACTCACTTGTGTTCTACTCGTGCATATAACATCAACACATAAAACCTAGGCTCGGATGCCACTGTTGGGGAACGTAGTAATTTCAAAATTTTCCTACACACACGCAAGATCATGGTGATGCATAGCAACGAGAGGGGAGAGTGTTGTCTACGTACCCTCATAGACCGATAGCGGAAGCGTTATGACAATGCGGTTGATGTAGTCGTATGTCTTCACGGCCCGACCAATCAAGCACCGAAACTATGGCACCTCCGAGTTTTAGCACACCTTCAGCTTGATGACGATCCCCGGACTCCGATCCAGCAAAGTGTCGGGGAAGAGTTCCGTCAGCATGACAGCGTAGTGACGATCTTGATGTTCTACCGTCGTAGGGCTTCGCCTAAGCACCGCTACAATATTATCGAGGATTATGGTGGAAAGGGGGACCGCACACGACTGAGAAAACGATCACGTGGATCAACTTGTGTGTCTAGGGGTGCCCCCTGCCTCCGTATATAAAGGAGCCAAGGGGGGGTGCGGCCGGCCCTAGTAGGAGGCACGCAGGAGGAGTCCTACTCCTACCGGCAGTAGGACTCCCCTCCCTTTCCTTGTCCAAGTAGGAGAGGGGGAAGGAAGGGAGAGAGGAGAGGAAGGAAAGGGGGGCGCCGCCCCTCCCTCCTTGTCCAATTCGGACTAAGGGGAGAGGGGGCGCGCGGCCTGCCCTGGCAGCCCCTCCTCTTCTCCACTTTAGGCCCATGAGGCCCATTAAACCCCCGGGGGGTTCCGGTAACCCCCTGGTACTCCGGTTTTATCCGAAACTTCCCCGGAACACTTCCGGTGTCCGAATATAGCCGTCCAATAGACCATTTTGAGACTCCTTGTTATGTCCGCGATCATATCAGGGACGCCGAACCAACTTCGGTACATCAAAACTCATAAACTCATAATATAACTGTCATCGAAACCTTAAGCGTGCGGACCCTACAGGTTCGAGAACAATGTAGACATGACCGAGACATGTCTCCGGTCAATAACCAATAGCGGAACCTAGATGCTCATATTGGCTCCCACATATTCTACGAAGATCTTTATTGGTCAGACCGCATAACAACATACGTTGTTCCCTTTGTCATCGGTATGTTACTTGCCCGAGATTCGATCGTCGGTATCTCAATACCTAGTTCAATCTCGTTATCGGCAAGTCTCTTTACTCGTTCCGTAATACATCATCTCACAACTAACTCATTAGTTGCAATGCTTGCAAGGCTTATGTGATGTGCATTATCGAGAGGGCCCAGAGATACCTCTCCGACAATCGGAGTGACAAATCCTAATCTCGAAATATGCCAACCCAACATGTACCTTTGGAGACACCTGTAGGGCACCTTTATAATCACCCAGTTACATTGTGACATTTCGTAGCACACAAAGTGTTCTTCCGGCAAACTGGAGTTGCATAATCTCATAGTCATAGGAACATGTATAAGTCATGAAGAAAGCAATAGCAACATACTAAACGATCGGGTGCTAAGCTAATGGAATGGGTCATGTCAATTAGATCATTCACCTAATGATGTGATCCCGTTAATCAAATAACAACTCTTTGTCCATGGTTAGGAAACATAACCATCTTTGATTAACAAGCTAGTCAAGTAGAGGCATACTAGTGACACTCTGTTTGTCTATGTATTCACACATGTATTATGTTTCCGGTTAATACAATTCTAGCATGAATAATAAACATTTATCATGATATAAGGAAATAAATAATAACTTTATTATTGCCTCTAGGGAATATTTCCTTCAGGTGTGCCACAAAATGTTGAGTTTTCATCTGCACAGAGGGTGGTAAAGTATATATTACCCAGGTTAAGCCTCTGTTCGGACTGAAGGAACTCGAATGCTTGTTTGTTCTGCTGCTTGTTTGGGATGCTAATTAAGAACTCCTGGTCAGGAGTATCAATAGTAACAATTTCATCGCACTTAAGCTGAAAAGCTTTAGCCAATGCATTATCAAAGTGCCTTCGTGCAGTTCTACTATCAGGAGAGAAAATGATTTGGAAATGGTAGTGTGTTCGGATGTCTGGGCATTTTGTTTCACCATAAGAAAGAAAAGCTCTTGTAATATTTCTTCTGGAACAAACAAACGAGGACGAAATACCTAGCAATATTATAAAATAGTTTAGACTATCCGCCAGCTTAGGCGCTGAGAAAGGACGACTGGATCTAAGAATACAGGGGCAGCGGCTGAGCTTAGAGGAACAGGGAAAGAATGGAATCTACCTTGAACTGAAACAGCAGTATAGGATGCAGCTTCATCGGTTGAAGAAGACGCCATAAGCCTAGGGCACCAAGAGATGTAGCGAGGGAAGAAACCCTAGAAATGGATGCATGGAGAGTGTGATGGCGGGATTGGTGGGGTGGAGTAAGAGAGCGTGCAGGTTATGGGGGACAACACATAGGCCAGTCTTCAGCAACACAACCCACAGCCTGTCTGGATATGAGGCACGACAAAGAAAGGGCCTACTGGGCCGAAGTAAAAACAGGAATGGGCCAGAGCCTTAAAGGCTATGAAAAAAGGAGGAGATGACCAAAGTCTAAAACAGAGGGGAGATAAAATCATCTATGAAAAGAAGAAATCATCTGCAGACTATGGGGCAGCATATCACGCATAAAAAGGCAAACGATAATCGAACATCACACACATAATAGGCTAGAGTTCACTTGATTATATAGAGGAGTTTTTTTGTTTTGCCATGCTTTGACACTGCTACTTGAACAGCCAAAGAATTTTTAGCACATAGACATATAAATAGAGGAGTTTTAGACATGCTTCGTAAGAAGCATACAACCACACCAAGGTCTATGCAAGAAGCATACACGACAACAGACTCTGCTTGTAGCTGGTCAAAGAGCATTGTGATTGTCGGGAGCGAAGCTAGATGCATAAACCTCCATCTTTCTCCTTCGATCTTGTTGAGGAGAAGCTAATGTACATAGGATAGATAACCTACAGCAGAATGCAAAGTTTAATAAACCAGTTCCAAGTATGAGAATGGCAAAACAAGTCCAAGAACAATAGTATATAGGGAAATTGTGGTGTACCTATAGATATTTTAAGGTTGCATAGGCAAGGCAAAGGAGTCACTGCTGCTTTGTTTTCTTCCCTCCTCCAGCTCCTTTTCCAGCAACGGGGTTCCTTTATTTCAAGGTGTGTTAGTCAAAAATAAATAAGCGGAATGCTATACACAGGTTTGGAAACCAGCTATATTAATGGACTGTAAGAAGCAGTACTTACTTCTTGTTTTTCTGAAGTGGACTCTTATCATCTTTTGCATTAGCAGCACCAGAAGGATCTTCAGCCTTTTCATCATCGTTCTCCCGAAGCACCCAACATATACATAAGCTTGATAATGGAGAGATATAGAATATTGATATTGGATGGTTATTAGGTTATACAATAGTAAGATTTTGCCTTGACACCTGTGTATCAATGCGTGACCATGCTGCTCATTTACTGAACGTATATCGTGCATTTATAGTATTATGCGTTAGTTAGCACATGTGTGTTAACAGGTATCTCAGGCGGAGCAGAGAAATATTTACAGCGGCTACTTCGTCACACTTCTTTGGAGGATCTTGTGCCAGAGGGAGCTTCTTGTCATTGCCGATAAATAAAGCATGCCTGGTCCTGCTGGGTGGGCATGGTGATTTGCTAGAAAAGAAAATACGATCATAAGAGCAAGCAAGTATTAGAAAATACTGGAGTAGTCCTTTCTAAAGAGGCATACCCTGGAGATGCAGATGAAAGGAGACCAACACTGAGCTTTGAAGTTGGTGTCTGTGTCTGAGTGTAAAAAAGGAAATGAGAAGAACTGAATTAGTTTGTGGGCATCTTGATTGAATAAATCGAAAGAGAGATGGTAGACTAAGAAAACAACACACCGTGCCTGTAGGTGATGGAGAAGTTATAGCAGGGCTCCCTGAGGAGCTGCCAGGCTGGGCTTGCTTGATGCTTGGGGTACTGGGTGTAAACATCTCAGATGGTACTGGACTGTTAGTGAGGGAAGCAGAGGATGATGCTCCAGATGATCAAGGGACACAGTCAAAGGCAGATGAGCTTAACTCAGGCTTGTAGGTTTCCATAATTTTCACAACTTGAAATGATAACTGTGTGCTTGTGGTTGCAAAGCTTCTCTTTGCAATGGACACAAGAAGTTTATACTTCTGCCCAATAATCTGGGTAATCTCTGGTGGAGCAATTTTATCAACCATCGGTACACGAGCTATCTCTTGTATGGTTGGAAGTCCTGGGTTTCTAAACTTCGGTAAATTGAGGAGTGGTTTTCCAACAGCTGCTTTTCCAACTTTATCAAACATGGTGAACTCAGCCTCACCTACATCATCACTCGCAAATACCGAAATACAGTACCTGCACATGGCACGAATAGAATGAGGATTGTAGTAAAGGACTAATAAAACATAGAAGAGGCATGTCTAAATAAATCAGGCAGGAAGCCTGAGGAAACAAAAAACACAAAACAAAAGAAACAGGAGACAAAGGTCTTGGAAGGCACATACGTTTCCTGTGCTGCTATGGATGAGCAGTTAGGATTGGTGCATCGGTAGTTCGATGCGACTATTGTAGAGGTCTTGTTGCAGGAGGAGCAAGAGAAGAACCACCAGCGCTGATCAGGATTGAGCCTCTGGACAGTAACGGTACATATGAACCGTTTTTTCTGTCGAAGTAACATAACTTGCAGTTGAGGACATGACCAGGAAAAATTGGGAACAACATATAGAGGAAAAGACAGCCAGGATACCTCGTTTTCATAAGGGTTCAGGCGGAGGAGCTCTGACACGATCTTTTCAACAGGATCAGCGTAGATACGGGTAGTAAATGCACTCTCGGTCAAAGCAGCATTGTTATCAATGGGTTTGAAATTAGTCCCCATCCTATTTTAATACGCAACAGGGGAGATAGTTAGCAGCGTGACAAAGAAAACAACATTGTCTTCATATTCATGGTTAAAGCAAGAGAAGCCAATTAGAAGGCATATAGAAATCACCTATTGCGGAAGTCATTTATCACTGGGAGATCCTCGTCAATGTACCAACGGCAAGCAAAACTACCACTAAGTCCTTGAACACCTGCATAGTTATTGAACAATATAGAGGGGTAAGAGGCTGCATTGAACATAGAATGAAAAGGCTGTACAATACAGAATGCATAAATGTATAAGATGCAATAGGTTGACCACCTTGATTTATTTTAGGTAGTGTTCCTACGAAAATTGCAATCACAACTTCCTTTTCGTCTCTTGCCCGCACTGCTTCTTCTTCTAATTCAATCGCTCGATCACCCCAGAGGACAAGCCTTAGCTCCTTGCCCCTATAGGTTTCATATGACGAACAAATCAGTAAACAAACGAATGAGCAGGTGGCCTAGAATGGTGCATGCATAATAATAATCAAATGCCACTTACTGTAAGTCAGTTAGGATTATTGTCCTTGTGTTTGATGGCTCTAGCTGATGCATTGATTGGATAGTGACCACATCAGAAACAACAGTTATTCTTCCAATGACAACTTCAAAATCATAGAATTTGCAAGAGCATCAGACTCCAGATATTTGACAAGTGGTTTTTAATGTACTTAGGCATGCAGTGACACAACTTACCAAGGAAACGAGGCGGTGGCTGTCGGTGTCAAAACCGGCGGATCTCGGGTAGGGTGTCTCGAACTGTGCGTCTAAGGCGGATGGTAACAAGAGGCTGGGGACACGATGTTTTACCCAGGTTCGGGCCCTCTTGATGGAGGTAAAACCCTACCTCCTGCTTGATTATTCTTGATAATATGAGTAAACAAGAGTTGATCTACCACGAGACCGGGGAGGCTAAACCCTAGAAGCTAGCCTATGGTATGATTGTATGTTGTCCTACGGACTAAAACCCTCCGGTTTATATAGACACCGGAGGGGGATAGGGTTACACAAGGTCGGTTACAAAGGAGGAGATATACATATCCGTATTGCCTAGCTTGCCTTCCACGCCAAGTAGAGTCCCATCCGGACACGGGACGAAGTCTTCAATCTTGTATCTTCATAGTCCAACAGTCCGGCCAAAGGATATAGTCCGGCTATCCGGAGACCCCCTAATCTAGGACTCCCTCAGTAGCCCCTAAACCAGGCTTCAATGACGATGAGTCCGGCGCGCAGTGTTGTCTTCGGCATTGCAAGGCGGGTTCCTCCTCCGAATACACCATAGAAGAGTTTGAATACAAGGATAGTGTCCGACCCTGCAAAATAAGTTCCACATACCACCGTAGAGAGAATAATATTTCCACAAATCTAATCTGCTGACACGTTTTGGCAGCATGACATCACGCCACTGCCCGGTAATTATTTGAACCGTTTTTCTTTAACCAGCCCCACACATAACGCAAGGCGGTTTCTTGACACGTCTTGTCAAAGCAGAGATCGTGTTCCCCTTATTACGGGATGCTCATCAATACGGACGTGGGTAACCCGACCGCACCATCTATTATGGCGCTTGGTGGACAAGCGAGTTTTACCAGGCTAGTGGAGGCGCATGGTCTAGTCCGCCCTTATAAAAGGGATAAGATCTCACCTTTTTCTACCCACGCTTTCTTCCTCCTTGCTCATCCATTCTCGCGCACTCGAGCTCCAGCGCCCAAGTCCGCATCCTCCTCCCCAACTCTCTCCAAACATGTCCGGAGCGGGAGGCAAGTGGATGGCCTCCCCCGTCATGGAGGGGCACATCAAAAAGTTACACGGAGCTGGATACTTAGCCGCGGATATCGCTCACGGGCTGCCAGCCGCGGGGCAGGTCATCCCTACCCCAGAACCCCACGAGAGGGTGGTCTTCCGCCACCACTTCGTCCGTGGACTGGGGTTTCCCCTCCATCCATTTGTCTGCGGCCTCATGTTCTACTATGGGCTGGACTTTCATGATCTGGCCCCGAACTTCATCCTCAACATCTCGGCATTCATCATCGTGTGCGAGGCCTTCCTCCGCATCCGGCCCCACTTCGGCCTGTGGATGAAGACCTTCAATATCAAGCCGAAGGTGGTGGGTGGCCAACAGGCGGAATGCTGTGGAGCCATGGTGGGCAAGATGCCCAACGTTACATGGCTCGAGGGATCCTTCGTGGAGACCATAAAGGGGTGGCAGTCAGGGTGGTTCTACATCACCGAGTCGTGCGACACCAACTGGGCGGCTGCCCCTGAGTTTCGATCCGGAATCCCCACGCGGCTCACTTCATGGAAGGAGAAGGGCCTGTCCTGGGGTTCATCGGTGGAGCTGGACAAACTCCAGAAATGTATCCGAAACATGACAAGCAAGAAACTTAAGCTTGTCAACATAGTCCAAGTCATGCTCTTCCACCGGATCCTCCCGTGTCAGCAATGGGATTTCAACTTATGGGAGTTCGACCCTGCCCGGCACCAGACTCGAAGCGATCTCTTTGACGTGATGCACAAAGACGTCTGGAGGTTGCTGTTCAAGGGCGCCGAGGTCCCTCCCCCTCTCACCGAGGACCGCGGGATAAGCACAAAGCGCCCTGCGAATCTGGTAAGTTCTGTACATTTGGCAGGATATTTATTTCCCATAGCTTAACCCTGTGCGGGGTCTGAGCTCTCATGCGTTTAACAGGACTGGGTGCAGGCATCAGAGCAGATCGACTGTCCAGCCCCTCTGCCCGAAGACACTGCGGGCGCTCTCCTGACGGAGATGCTGCCTCCGGCTCCTCATAAGGTACCGGAGAAGACCAAGAAGAAGGCCAAGGGAACCCGAAAGAGTTCCTGGCGCCAGGTGGTATCGGACTCATCGTCCGATAACTCCGCGATGCACTCCTCCCATGAAGATTAGGAGGAGGAAGATGAAGATGCTCCCCCTCCAGCCGGGGAGACAAGAAAAGGAAGGCCGCCCCACCCGGGGAGGCCGGAGGGTCCAAGAAAGGAAGGACTCTCCTTCCGGACTGCTCCACCACCGCCGCCGAAGGCGAAGATGAGTGGCTGCTCAGGGCCAAGCCCCTGGTGAACTCATAAGTATTCGGATACTAGAGTAACTCATAGCATTCCTTTGTTGCACTGCTTCTCCTAATGCCGAATATGATTATGTAGACCGCCCCAAGCCCGTATCGACGTATCCTCGTCGGACGGCTCCTTGGATTCGTCGGATATGGATAGAGATCCACTTCCGACCGCCTCCTCCCCTTGCCCTATGGACAATGCCGAGGTGTTGTCTCAAGGGGCATCGAGCAGGGGGGAGACAGTCACGGAGGTGCCTCAAGGTGACCTTCCGGACTCCAGGAGCAAAGGAAGCAAGGCTCCCGGGGGCTCCAAGCTCGGCTCTCAGCCGAACACCGCGCCGGAACCTCCAGTGGTTCCGGACTCGGGCAGGCGGCCCCCTTCCAAAAGGGGTAATACGCTCGTGCCGGTGACCGCTGTCCATCCAGAGGCACCGGACAACCTGCTGGGAGCGCTTCGCGGCGCTTCCATCGACGAAGAGCACCACACTATTATGAATGCAGTGATCAAGAAGGTTCAGTCCGCCAAGAGCGGACTGACTGAAGCCTGTGCCAGCCTTCTAACAGGCTTTGAGGTAAGTATTTAAAATATAGGAAAAATATTACCGCATAGACAGTAGCCCCTGATGCCCTGTTTGGCGTTCACAAAGAAAAGACGAATAGAGGATCGAATAATATCTGCAGGAGTCTAACATAAGTATGTCTATATGCGTATGCAGGCTTCGCTGCTGACCTCTGCCGCACTAACTGCGGAGGTCGCCGCACTGAAGCAGGACCTAGAGGGGTCCGAGAAAGATCTCGGCCTTGCTAAGAGGCAGCTCGAGGAGAACAAAGGTAAGTAATACCTAGTCTATAGATAGATATATATATAAAAGACGTGATTGCAAAATGACGGGATCATCATGAATTTGCTAGGGGCCACGACCGAAGTGGCGACCCTGAAGCAAGCGTTGTCCGAGGCCGAAAACAAAGCGGCCCAGGAGCGCACCGAGTGGGAAAAGCAAGAGGCGCGGGTGGGCGAGGTGCAGAAAGAGCTCCAAGCTCTCGTGACGAAGCACGAGGCGTTGGAGCTTGACTCGAAGACGCGAGAGTCTGAGCTTGCCGCGGCCCTTGAGAGCGCAAAGAATGCCAAGGCTGAAGCCCACAAGGCCCTCTAGGAGATTGAGGCGATGGGGAAGATAGCGGCGGGTAAGGCATTCAATATGCAAAGCAAGCATGTGAAAGTAAATTACTTGTTACTTACCCGAGTCCAGAGCTCTCCAGGAGCATTTGCAGATTTGCCCCGTAGCGTGTCGGATGCCGCGAAGTTTTACCAGGCCGAGGAGGGAAGCTCAACGGAGAAGCTGTTCTGGTCTCAGTATATTGGGACCGAACACCCGATGCCTATGAGCTACCAGCTGAAGCAACTGGTCGAGCTGCACAAGGCGGCCGAACAGGACATGAAGGGCTTTATAGTCCGGATGTGGCCTGGCGACGCCCTTCCCAACAGCTACTTCGGTCTGGTGAGGCGGCTTGTGGATGCCTGCCCATGGCTGGAAGTCATCAAGCGGTCAGTCTGCATCGAAGGTGCACGCCGGACTTTCGCCCGTGCGAAGGTGCACTGGGCCAAGATGGACGCTGTGAGGCTGGTGAAGGAGGGGCCGCCGCAGGGCAAGGAGCATCGCCACCCCGAGATATATTATGAGGGTGTCCTGAAGGGTGCCCGTCTTGTAGCGGACGAGTGTGTGAAAGATGTAATATTTGAATGAACTTCTGTATTATGAAAACTTGTTCATATGCGCTATGCAACGCTTGTTTGAATTTAAAATATTACCTTCTGTTTGGCTGTTTATCAAATCCGAGAGATGGCTAGTCGCCGACTTCTGCCCCCATGCCACGAGTGTTGGGGTGTTCGAGATAAACCTGAGCACTCTTGTTCCCATTTTTGGGTCCTTCGAGGAAGGTGCTCAGCACAACGAACAAGGCAATTAGACTATAATGCTTTATCACTCTCACTTAGGCATAGAATTCTATAATTTTAAATTTTGGCGAAGCCCCTAGTATTCGGAAGGCCGAATCCGGGGCGCTATAAACGCCTTAAGCCGGACAAAGCCGACTCCTCGCTCTAAGCGGCATAAGTCTTTAGGGACTCGAAACCTCTCAAACAGCGACCAGTCTCTCGCCTTATCATGACAGTCAGTTTTAGCTTTCTCTACTGAGGTGCTTAGCCCAGCAGAACCGGGGCACAATCGTAGTAGTTCTCCCAGTGCTACCTTAGCTGATATAGTGGAACGTAAGTTACCAAAACATGGGAGCCGGGCAAACCCAACTATTGACCCAAGACATGATTCGGAGCTGATGCATGTAGTGCTATAAGTTCGGGGTGCCGCACTGTCAAAAGTGTTCGGAATCTCACGCCGTATTATGGGGTATGCTTAAGCCCCTAGCGTATTGGCCGTACCAGAGTGTACAGGTGCTGGATGTCATGAATGAACATATATATATAAGAAGAATGCAATAATAGTCTTAGTGCTATGCATTGTTTATTCAAAAAGGTGCGTTAAAGCTGAATGATACAAGTAGTGCGATAAGCAAAAAGTAGGACTATTTGACATGTCCCTTCCAAGGGCAAGCTGAGGAATGGTATTAAAGCAAGTATTTCACTCGTTATCGTAATCCACCTGGGAGTTCCGCGGTGCGACGTAGCTTTTTGCCTCCTTGGTTGCTGCATCATGTGTCTGGCAATCATACTGCTGGACAGGATTTCCAGAGATTAAAGTCCTGAAAGAGAAAGATAACAGAGCGGGAAGCCACTAGTGCGGTTGAGCCGCGTCTTGGGGCATGCCATAGTCGTGCCCCCCTCCCCACCTATGCCCATGGTATTTTAAATGCGTAATTATGTATGTGCGGTATGAATTTCGCCGTTTGGCTGGGACCGGGGTGGGGGCCGCATTGCTATGCGAGCTCGGAATGTGCCAGGCGGTCTTGTTGCTGATTACTCCGGGCGCGCTTGAAGGTGTCTGGGTCCTTAATCGCCGAACTAGTGGATTGCCTTAAGAGGCTGCTTTGCGCTTCTGCTGCGAGGGCCGTAGTGTGCTCCTCCATGCGGAGAGAGCGCTTTGTGTTTCCATTAACTGTGATGACCCCCCGAGGTCCTGGCATCTTGAGCTTGAGGTATACATAATGCGGTACCACATTGAATCTTGCAAATGCGGTTCGCCCGAGCAGTGCATGATAGCCACTACGGAACGGGACTATATCGAAGATTAACTCTTCGCTTCGGAAGTTATTCGGGGATCCGAAGACCACTTCTAGTGTGACTCAGCCTGTGCAATGGGCCTCTACACCTGGTATGACGCCTTTGAAGGTCGTTTTTTTGGGTTTGATCCTTGAGGGGTCTATACCCATTTTGCGCACTATGTCCTGGTAAAGCAGGTTCAGGCTGCTGCTGCCATCCATAAGGACTCGAGTGAGGTGAAATCCGTCAATGATTGGGTCTAGGACCAGTGCAGCGAATCCGCCATGACGGATACTAGTGGGGTGGTCCCTGCGATCGAAGGTGATCGAACAAGAGGACCATGGGTTGAACTTTGGGGCGACTGGCTCCAACGCATATACATCCCTTAGCGCACGCTTCCGCTCCCTCTTGGGGATGTGGGTTGCGTATATCATGTTCACCGTCCGCACTTGTGGGGGGAACCTCTTCTGTCCTCCGATGTTCGTCTGCCGGGGCTCCTCCTCGTCATTGCTATGTGACCCCTTATCTTTGTTTTCGGCATTTAGCTTGCCGGCCTGCTTGAACACCCAACAATCCCTGTTGGTGTGGTTGGCTGGCTTGTCGGGGGTGTCGTGTATTTGACACGAGCGGTCGAGTATACGGTCCAAACTGGACGGGCCCGAAGTGCTTCTTTTGAATGGCTTTTTCCGCTGACCTGGTTTAGAGCCTTTGAATCCGGCATTGACTGCCGTATCCTCGGTATTGTCGCTGTTAATGCGGAGCTTATGTTTGTTGCGACGTGACCTGCCATTGCCATCCTTGGTATCCGAAGTACCATGGTTATTTGATATGTTATTGCTGTGAGCCAGCTAGCTGTCTTCTCCCACACAAAAGTGGGTCATGAGTGTCGTGAGGGCTGCCATAGATTTTGGCTTTTCCTGGCCAAGGTGCCGGGCGAGGCACTCGTCGCGGATGTTATGCTTAAAAGCTGCTAGGGCTTCTGCATCCGGACAGTCGATGATTTGATTCTTCTTTGTTTGGAACCGTGTCCAGAATTGTCTGGCCGACTCCTTTGGCTGCTGAATTATGTGGCTCAAGTCATCCGCATCCGGCGGTCGCACATAAGTGCCCTGGAAGTTGTCGAGGAATGCGGCTTCCAGATCTTCCCAACAACCAATGGACTCTGCTGGCAAGCTGTTGAGCCAATGCCGAGTTGGTCCTTTGAGCTTGAGTGGGAGGTATTTGATGGCGTGTAGATCATCACCGCGGGCCATGTGGATGTGCAGGAGGAAATCCTCGATCGATACCGCAGGATCTGTTGTGCTGTCATATGATTCGATATTTACGGGTTTGAAACCCTCTGGGATTTGGTGATCCATTACTTCGTCTGTGAAGCACATGGGGTGTAAGGCGCCTCTGTACTGGGCTATATCGCGACGCAGCTCAAATGAGTCTGGCCCGCTGTGTTCGGCCCGGCCGGATTTACTTTTATTGTATCGGGCGTGACAGTTATTGTTTCGCATAGTGGCGCGCCCTCGTGGTCCGTAGATTGATCTTGCATGTTTTGCTTTGTCCTCCAATATGTCTCGCAGATCTAGCATGTTTCCCCATGTCTTGTCATTTTTATTTGAGTGGCGTCGGGGTGCGGTCTTGGTTTTGGTTGAAATGCCTCTCTGTCGCGGCCACGAGGTGGCCGGTCAGCCACATCATATGCTGGAGATGTAGGTCTGAGTGCTTCCTCCTCCAGTCAGGGTAGCAACCTACGCTTTGGGTAACTCTTGGAGGGGCGCTCGAGTTTATATTCCTCGGCCGCAAGGACTTCAGTCCATCTGTCAACTAGCAAATCTTGATCAGCTTGAAGCTGCTGTTGCTTTTTCTTAAGGCTATTTGCCGTGGCTATAAGTTGGCGCTTGAAGTGCTCTTGTTCGACAGGATCCTCAGGCACGACGAATTCGTCATTGTCGAGACTTGCCTCGTCTTTGGAGGGGGGCATGTAATTATCATCCCCCGCCTCTCCATCTGCCGCTCTCTCTGGAGGGCTGGATTCTCCATCCTTCTGCCCTAAATCTTGCTGAAGGGGATTGTTGTCGTCTTTGGCACTGTCCGGAGTGCTATTATCTCCTGTGTCGGGGTCACCGCTTTTGCTTTGGCGAGACTTAGAGCGGCGCCGCTGACGCCGGCGCTTGGGTTGCTTTTTGGAGGGGTCATCCTCCATTGTCTCATTGCCATTGCCTTCTTTGGGTGTGTCCACCATGTATATATCATATGATGAGGTGGCTGTCCAGTGCCCGGTGGGCAGTGGTTCCTCTTCGCCTCCCACATCGTCGTCCATGCCGTCGATGTCTTCAGAGTCGAAGTCGAGCATGTCGGTTAAGTCGTCGACAGTGGCTACTAAGTGGGTGGTGGGTGGGCGGCGAATTTCTTTGTCATCCGCATCCCAATCCTGCCGGACATAGTTCAGCCAGGACTCTCCTTACAAGGAGAGTGACCTTAATGAGTTCAGTATGTCGCCAAAGGGCGAGTGCTGAAAGATATCCGCGGAGGTAAACTCCATGATCGGCGCCCAATTGGATTCGATAGGCACAGGCGCAGGCAGTTGGGAGTCCATGGCCGGGGAGGAATCCGGTAGTTCGGCGTCACGGCTCTCATGAAGGGTAAGGTCGATACTCGGCTACATCGCCGATGAGAGTGCGGCCTCCGTGGCGGGGTCTATCCACCCGCCCATGGAAGGCGCAACTGGCTCCGAATTGAGGATCGGAGCAGTTGCCGACGCGATCTCCTAGACACTGTCCGATGGCAGAGCTAGATCATGCTCATCGTGGCCGTGTGGCGCACTAGGCAGGGGCTCGAATCCGTCGAAGATCAAGTCTCCACGGATATCGACCGTGTAGTTTAAGCTTCCAAACCTGACCTGATGGCCAGGGGCGTAACTCTCGATCTGCTCCAGATGGCCAAGCGAGTTGGCCCACAGTGCGAAGCCCCGAATACAAAGATCTATCCGGGGAGAAAAGTCTTACCCTGGACTGCATCGCTCTCGATGATCGAAGGAGCCATCAAGCCTAACGGCAACGACACAGAGGAACTCTCAATGACAGCACCAATGTCGGTGTCAAAACCGGCGGATCTCGGGTAGGGGGTCCCGAACTGTGCATCTAAGGCGGATGGTAACAGGAGGCTGGGGACACGATGTTTTACCCAGTTTCGGGACCTCTTGATGGAGGTAAAACCCTACATTCTACTTGATTATTCTTGATAATATGAGTAGTACAAGAGTTCATCTACCACGAGATTGGAGAGGCTAAACCCTAGAAGCTAGCCTATGGTATGATTGTATGTTGTCCTACGGACTAAAACCCTCCGGTTTATATAGACACAGGAGGGGGTTAGGGTTACACAAGGTCGGTTACAAAGGAGGAGATATACATATCCGTATTGCCTAGCTTGCCTTCCACGCCAAGTAGAGTCCCATCCGGACACGGGACGAAGTCTTCAATCTTGTATCTTCATAGTCCAACAGTCCGGCCAAAGGATATAGTCCGGCTGTCCGGAGACCCCCTAATCCAGGACTCCCTCAGTGGCCCACATGGCCTGGGGATGTCCTGAAATGGGATCAAATTGTAGGTGCAGAACGGGTAATCTGATTCCAAGCCCGTGCGTAAAACCGCGTTGCTAAACCTGGTGAAGTGAGTCATGAAGCGACTCTCAACAGGTCTATAACTTGTCTTTGCTTCAACGCAGTTGAAGCTACTCATCATGTAGACATTTCCTTCCTGCAGCTCATTCTTCAGTTCTTCTGCTCGCTCAGGAGGTATCTGCACATACATATGGTTGCCCTGCCAACAAAAACAATAATCAGAAAGGTATCCTAGGCCAAATATGGACAGTTGGCGTTGAGCTAGCTATGTAAAGACAAACCTGGCTATCAAGAACAACTAAGTCCATGTGCTGGATAGGCCCATTGTCAGTCCCCCCATGATAAAACCACAGGTGCGAGACAAGGACAGAGAGAACCCACTTCCTGTTGTGCTTGTGTATCTCAGAGAGCATCTGATGCGCCATCTGGAAACATAAAGACACTTTTGCTTAGGAAGGTAAAAATACACAAAGAAGCAACATATTAGGTTTTGCAATATGATGGCATACCTAATCGAAGTCAAGTGAACAGACATACTACGCTAACTACCAAAATACCTTTAACACGTACATAGATGCATAGAAAAGAACAATATTCGCTATCTTAGGTAATGAGCAGCAACAGATAAAACAACATTTACAAACTCAAATCTTATTGAAAAGGGAGCAGACAATCAAAATATTGCACCAAATTAGGAAGCATATAATAATAGAGACTAAGAGGCAGCAAGTAGTAGTGAGACCAAAAGCAGCTCGCAAAATAAAGCACGTAGGTACTATTCCAAAGACTCAAAGATCTCAGAGAAAACTATGTTTCTAGTCTGAGATCCAAGTGTGCCATCTTCGTTCTCGATAAGTATTTTCAAGTCTTTCTTGGAAGTCACACGTGAAACCGCCACATAAAGCTGGCCATGAGTGAAAACAGGGCTTTTCAGGTATAATCCAATAGCTGAGAGAGTCTGTCCCTGGCTCTTATTGATAGTCATGGCATAACAAACCCTGACCGGAAACTGGCGGCGATGTAAAGTAAATGGCCATTTAGGATCCTTGGCAGTGAGGCATATCCTTGGAATGTACACAACATCCCCAATATTAGAACCAGTCATGATAATAGCCTCAATGACTTTCTCACCAAGTTTAGAGACAACAAGACAACTACCATTACAAAGACCAGTTGCCTGACTCAAATTTCTAAGGAGCATAATCGGCACGCCTTTTTTCAATAGCAACTTGTGCTGTTGGAATTTGTTAATTTTAATTGTATTGAGGTACTTGATAGGATAAAATACATCCATATTATGCATTGAGTCAGCAACATTTCCTATAGAATCATAGCTTAAGTACTCTCTCTCAGCAGAAGGCATTAAGGCTAGTACATGGTCATTAACTTCCTGAGCTAAATCATTTGTTGTTGTTAAGATAGCCCTTTGGCACAAGTACTTTCGATTAGAACAATTTTTAGCAAAGTTTGTATATACAACATTAACAATAGCGCATATTCTATTTTCCTCAAAATGGATCAACATATCATCAGGAATTGTTACCCAACTTGGCTCACACTCCCCTTGTCTAGTAACACAAGGCGTTGTACCATCACCAATACTCAAGATCCAACCAGCAAAAGAAGCTATCTCAGCTTGTAAAATAGGATCTGTTGTTTGCACAGCCAAACGCATGTTCACTTTAAGATGTAGAAGCTCTATAAAACGCCATAGTGGTGAATTTGTTATAGCAGCATTTATAACCTGTGAGCGAGTCCCACCCTCAATGACTGGTAAAATCTGTCTCAAATCGCCACCCAGAACCATAACCTTACCACCAAAAGGCATGTCAGCTATAGAAGGATCGTCGGTAGACAGAATATCACGCAAGCAACGATCCAAAGCCTCAAAACATCTATGATGTGTCATTAAAGCCTCATCCCATATTATTAGGGAGGCTGATTCGATCATCTCTGCTAATTTGCTAGACCTTTTTGTATCACATGTTCCATTGTCATCTAGACTGATTGGTATTTTAAACCTAGAATGAGCAGTCCTACGGCCAGGTAAAAGAAGTGCTGCAACCCCAGAAGATGCAACTGTGAGAACAATCCTTTCTTTACCTCTAAGATAAGCAATTATGGAACTCCAAAGAAAAGTTTTCACAGTTCCACCATATCCAGAAACAAAGAAGAAGCCAGGTTTTCCAGACACAACTCGGTCGATAATATTCTTATAAGCTGGGAGTTGATCTGGATTTAATTGGTTGTACATGGTTTCTGCCTTTAGTGGTTCACTTTTAGGATCAGCAGATAGTTCATCAGTTATCATGTCATTGTCATGAGAGTTATCATCATATGTAGTCTTTAATGGCAGCTTGTGGTCTAGAATATTAGAACCATTTTTACTAAATAGAACTGTCCACTTATCAAGCAAGATGTCTCTCAGCTCATCGGGAGGTACAACATGATTATCATCATGAAAAGAGCGCTTGATATTGTACTTAATATCCTCAGCTAAGCGTGACCAATATTTTTCGAAGAAAGCATTTTCATCGTTAACACCACAATGAACAAGGATTGTAACAAAAAGCCTGCGCAGCTGATCTCCCATACCCTAGGTCAAAGCCTCATCAAACGCACTATACCATTCAAGATCATCTCCAAGTAAGCCCCTAGCGGCACATGCCTCCTTAAAGGTTTCATACACAATCCCATTATAAGTTCTAACATCCGTATAAGACATGGCACCTTTGACAACCATCAAGAGCATTCTAAGATAGAAAAGTTCTCTAGTTGTAGGGTGAACAGAATAAATTCTACCAATCCTATAACTCGAGGTCTTAGGAATCCATTGTTTTTTGCTTGCTAGCCAAGTCCATTTGGTTGGGAAGTCACAATAAGTAAGAGACCTAGCATTTGCATGGCATCTATTAGCTACAAACCACTCGGTTAACATTGTTCTCTATAGCCACTCATCGTCAGCAACTGACTTCAGGTTTGCTTTAACATTGAAACGCACCATGTGTTTATTTAATAAATGAACATGCAATCTTTCAACAGAAGGCATCTTACTGTGTATATCAAAGCCATATATCCTCCAGCAACCATCTTTATCACATATGTAACGGCATTGTCTATATTCCATGATCTCATCAATGTCAATACCATGCTTGTTTTTGATGCTTTCAAACAAAGTTTTTGAAAAATCAGGACCCTTTGTAACATACTTATAAAGATACTTGATGACATGGGTTTTATTGCACCACTCAACGTTAATATGCGCTTGGTATTTTTTTAGCATAAGCAGATTATAAGGAACAACATGCCTATTATCAAGCCTGACCTTTTTTTTAATTATAAAACGGCCGTCGTCTGGGCGACTATACACAGGGAATCCACTATCATCTAGAGAGGTCTCGAGCTGAAATGACTTAGGAATTTTTTTTAGCACAATCCATCTTTCATGCAAGGAAATTTAACACCATCTTCCCCGCAAGGGCCGTGCATCATGTGTTCAGAAACAAGAACGTATCCAAGAGGATCCGTAACAGGATCAGGGATGGAAGTCGATATAAAAGAGTCAATTAAAGCAGGACTAACCTCCCGTTTTTTCCTATCAAGCCAAATCATGATATGGGCATGAGGAAGCCCTCTTTTCTGGAACTCCACAGTGTGCAGTACTGTGAACAAAGGGATAAAAAAATCACGAGCTGAGGTGGAAAATAACAGGAAAAAAGATACGAGAGGAATCGCAAAGCACGTTTTACCCGCTATGACAGGACCAAAGGCCTCCCCACTCTTAATATCATGAATATAGTCATTGAGCTTCATGTGATAAACCCTGACCGGAAGATCCGCCCTGTCTGAAGGCATCTAGCCAGGCTCAGAACACATGGCTTCTGTTATCTCAGGCCACTTGGGATTACAGGTAAAGGTGGTGAAAAGGTCTGGTGGGCCAAAGACACGTGAAATAGCTACCGCGTCTTGGAAGTTCTCAATCATATAACGCCGGCCACCGGTAAAAGAGGATGGAAGCATGTTTTTTTTCCAACAGAACTTGCATCTGTCTGCCCTTTTCCAACAGCATCAGTGACTCCTTGCAAGTTCTCTGCTCTAAGATCATTATTAGCCTTCATGATGAAATGCAGCCTCCACTCGTCTATGCAAGCGCATGCATCTACAATGGCCTGTGAGGAAAGCAAACCACAACAAAGGTATGGATTATGCTCCTCTGGTCTATAGTGGAGACAATAGGAATAGTAGTCCTGCATAGTGAGCCTAGTTCTTTTGCTAGTACCTAAAGGGTCTGAACCAATATATTTAAGCCTGAGCTGAAACCCATGTTCTGCATAGGGGAAGAGAACAGGATACTGCAAAGGCATATTTGAAGTTTGCAAAGAAGATATTTGCTGCAGATTGTCATCTCTACCGTGTATTATTATGTCACGACAAGAAGCCTCCATCGTGAACTCACCAAACATTAAAGATGCTAGCTTATCAGTTGTAGGAAGGCTAAACTGTGGGCCATCAGATTCTCCAAGGGCAACTAAACGAATGGCTATCTCGGCATGCTTATTGGCTGCTAGTATTTCTCTAGCTGATCTAAACGTTTTGACATAAGAATTGTGTGTATCAAGCATATGCATCAAGCCTTCAACAATAGATTCATCTAAACCACCATCACTCTTTTCACCCTTTTCTAAAGCCTGAATCATGTTTTGCACCTCATTCTGGGTATCATATATATAGAGTTCGGCATACTTAGGGGTATTTCCTTCCTTAGGCATAAGAGATCCCATTTGATGACAAACCTGCCCGTTTATTTTGTATATATTTGGACCATTACCATCATTTACACAACAATCAATAGAAGTTCCCATGGAAGTAAATGCAAAGAGGCAGTTGTACTGACGGTTTTTTTATAAACTCTCTGCTACGCGAGGGACCATTGCATCTCAGCAACTCAGAGAGAAACACGGGTGGCTTTTTAAAAGGTGTAATATACACCTTACCACCCTTGCAACCTTTGTTGTAAACCACCCGCCTTAGCGTAATAGCGGATTCCGATCTCACCCTCTCCTCGAACCAGAAGACTGCACCACAGTTGGTACATTTGTAGTCTGGGCCATCGTAGAAAGATCTCTTTCGGTAACCAGCTGCAAATTTATCTTGACTCAGTAACAATGGTAAATCAGCAATGCATCATACAATAGTTTCTAGGCATATCGGCACTCAGCATACCTTTCAGCATCTCAGACTCCTCAGTCGTGAATCCAACCCAGTCAGCACTTAAGGGTGATGCAATGGCAGCCCTTCCCCCTAAGTCTATCAACAACCACCCTACATCTCTTTCTGTTACGAGACGTAATTTCTGGACTAAGAACGGGGAAGAAACCATCATCTAAAAAACAAAGGGCCTGTCACAGGTACGAAGAGGAATCGAGAGAGTGTAGGAGGCACACCAATAAAGGAAAAGGACTTATTGTAAAAGGGCACCGCGTACATTTTCTTTTAGGTAGGCCTGAGGATATGTAGGGCAACAGTGAGTCACAGAAAGACAGCCTTCGTCGAACAACACGGCGCGGAGGTGGTTGAATGGTACTTGAACTGGCCTTACAACGAACAAAATAGCGCTGAGGCATGACTCACAGGAATGACATGAAGAACAGAACAACCACAACACACTGCGACAGGAACGTAACACAAAGAAAGGCAATCTAATCAGGTGCATTAAACAGCAAAAAGGCATACACCTAGATCCAGGAACAGAATTCAAAAGACAAGGTTCTATAAAGGGCATGGAACAATTTTTTTTTTAAAATGAAAGGGAGAGGCATCCCAAAAGTAAACTATAAGCCTTTTTAAAAATACACAGGCAGAAGGAAAAGGCAATCAAACAAATCCGAGCGGGGAAAAAACAAGATATATATATATATATATATATATATATATATATAGAGAGAGAGAGAGAGAGAGAGAGAGAGAGAGAGCAAGTACACGAAACACCTTCCCAAGAGCCCATGGGAAACTATAAGCCCAAACGAACAAGATTCTCTAAAGTTCGTGGCCCAAGAAATACCTTCCCAAAAGCCCATGAAGAACCAGAAGCCCAAAAGGAACAAGGTCCTCTAAAGCCTGTGCTAGTTTTTCTCTATAAGAGAAGGGGACGGTCCAAAGACCAAAGACCCAGCCGAGGAAGAATCAATAAACAAGTAACATATTTATTATTTGGGCACGTGGGAAGAGCATTGAATCCGAAGAAGAAGAAGACTATTATTATTTGGGCACGTGGGAAGAGCATTGAATCCGAAGAAGAAGACCATTCTTTTCAGTCTTGCAAAACACAGAAAGAAAACACTGTAAGCGCCATATAGAAAGCCCAAGGACTTTATTGCATCAGAGGAATGAACCAATTCAGTACAAAGAAGGCACACAGGCCCAAATAGGAAGCCCAGAAATGATAGCTAAAGAGATTGAAGAGAGGAAAGCATCTGAGAGCACAGTAGACCCCAGTCAAACTGGACCAGAACAGGGCTAACATCTGGATTTATCTCCGTCTCCGCAGACGTACGGTGCAAGCGCAATAGTTCTCTCTCCAAGTGACCAACACGCCGAATGGCAGAGACTGCAACAGTTATGGAAGAACGAAGGGAGCTCCTATAGGCCATCCTACAGTCATAATTATAGTCTCGAACCACAAACCCATATAGACGCTGCAAAAAACTTATAGCCTGGAGGGCAGCCTGTTCATAAGCATGGACAAAACCACGCCAGGCTGAGCTCCAAAAAAATTCTCATCGCGGAACCGGAGCAGAACTATCCCCTGGAAGCTCCAGTTCTACCCCAGCAAGAACGGACCCATCCTCCGTGACCTCACGGATACAAAAGCACCAGCAAAGAACACCGAGCCACCACGGCTTCCAAAATGGGTAAGTCAGTTGAAATAAGAGTACACATCCTATTGACACACAACGAAATTATAAAAAAACTAGAAAATAACACGACCCCCGGAGCAGATCCGGAATAGCGAGATTATCAGTACATCAACAACCATGATAACATGCACAAACAAGTAAATACATCTGAACCAAAAGGTAGCTGACATGCAATGGAAAAGGAGAGCAAACCTTGAGGAGCAGCAATAGGTCACAGATTCAAAAACGGATCAGCCTTTCCAATCTACAAAATAAATGCAGACAGAACCATTAGAACACAGCAAGTCACAGAGCACATATATATTCTATCAAAGGTACTAAATAAGTGCAGAGCCACGCAACGGCACCAGAACAATTCTTCTTTTTACCAAAGGAAACAACATCACTTAGCATGACAAAACACCATCCACTACATCTATAGCAGCTTTTAATTACTGAGCAATCAAACTGTATACATGCAGGAAGCGAAAGACCATCAATCAACTTCAACCACCGTGTTTTTTCAAGCAAAGTAAAAGCACAAGAAGTATAAACCTTCAGGGCCACTGCAGAGGCAGCATCCAACCAAAACGGACTAAGAACGACATCTTCTCGGACCTAGTCTTTCGGGCTATCACTAAGCAATGCATCTCTCGACAATCCAAAAATAGAGACAAACAAGCAAAAGAGAAGAACATTACCAAAATGACAAAGCACAACCGGAAGAGTAGCCAACAAGCGAAAGTGGACGAACAGCCGACCAACCTGAAAACAACCTAAAACACAAACCATACTCATATTAGTCGCCGACGAACAGCATGAAGTATGCACATGCACAAATCACAGAATGCAAAAATGGCAAAGCAAAGCACACGGTAGTAGGCAACCATCCTATCGAGCAGCACCCAACCATTTCAACAAACACCTCAAAGGCATATGTCCACACAGAGGCAGAAGAGACAAGCACTAACCTGAACAGCAAGAACGTAATGGCGCACGCTCCCACGTAAGAGCCAACGGGAAAATCGGCAGCAAACTGCGCACCAATGGAGCAAAGACAAGCAAGCCAAGTCAGTAAGCAGGAGAAGGAGCAACAAACACGAACAGGGAAAGGATAAGAAGATGAACCTCAACCAACACCACCCATGGAGGAACGCGCGGCCATGGCGAGAACCGCAATGTAAGCTGGCCGAACTGGATGAAGGCAGGCGAACAGGAGAGGACGCGGCGGCCTGGAAGCATGGACGAAAGCGAGCGAACGAAGCGGCATGGAGAAAATGAGGGACACAAGGAGGAAAGGGGAAAACCGGAGAGAAAAGCCCCCCGACCACCGCAATGGTAGGGGCAATTCTCACAGAGGCGTATGGGAACCCACCACACATCCACCGACACGCGGCCTGTCTACCAGGCCCAGGGGTTCCAGAGCCAACTGTCATAGGCTACAACGACCCCACAGAGGGCACCCGCCAGAATACGCACCGCCAATGCACATGCCGGTCACGCGGGGCGTCACGCGTACCCACGCTGCACCGCACGCACGTCCATTGGCCCCGCCAACGCGGAGGGAACAGTAGTAGGCCACCAGTGAGGCCACGCGCAAGTATACGTAACGAGCAACGGACCAGTAACCCCGACCAGTGGCCCCGTCCCACCGCCTGTCCCACAGTCAGCAACACGCGGCAGAGCACGCGAACGTCCGAGCAAACCCAGCCGAACCACCAACCCGAGCAGAGCCACCACCCACCCCGCCCAGCCGCGCATAGATCGACGATGAGTCAAAGCAAACGCATGCAAGCACTCAAGCCCAGTGACGCGCGGGACCAGCGAACGCGGGACCCAAGCAGCAGTGACCAACGACGGCGCAGAAACGATGATCGAAGACCTGGGGATAAAAAAGCGGCAGTACAACCCAGAAACGACGCGGCATGGCGCTGCTGTTCCACGAGACGAGCGAGACGAGACCGCTCGCCCACTCCGCTCGCCCACTCTCCATGCGCCGGGTCGGCCGAATCATGAGGTCAGCAGGCCAAACAGGCAACACGCACACGGGTAAAAGACACCAGGAAGCTAACGCGTGGGGCCATCCGTCAGTGAGGGCCAGTTGCAGCCGTAGCACCAGCCAGCGAGGGAGTAACAGAAAAATACAGAGCGCTGCGACGTTGATTTTTTGCATGCACGCGGCGCGGCACGAGTGGCTGCCTCGCTCCCGCGCACCGGAGGAAGGAACACCCAGCCGTTTCGATCCAAGTGGATATAACGCCAGCCCACACGTCATCCCTCGCGACGATCCACCGCTCAGTAAAAATGACTAGGTTGAATTCTAGCAATGATCCGACGGCTAAGAAGCAAAAAAGGACCTGGTCAACCCGCATCGAACAGGCAGCGAACGAACTGATCGAGGGAGCATTCTGGGAGCGAGTTGGTTAGCTTCTATTTTGTTTTCAATACATAGCGATGTATGTGGTCCGATTAGTGTTGAGGCTCGCGGAGGGTATCATTATTTTCTGATATTCACATATGATTTGAGCAGATATGGGTATATCTACTTAATGAAACACAAGTCTGAAACATTTGAAAATTTCAAGGAATTTTAGAGTGAAGTGGAGAGTCATCGTAACAAGAAAATAAAGTTTCTATGATCTGATCACAGAGGCAAATATTTAGTTATGAGTTTGGACTTAAATTAAAACAATGTGGAATAGTTTCACAAACTCATGCCACCTGGAACACCATAGCATAATGGTGTGTCCGGACGTCATAACTGTACTTTATTGGATATAGTGCAATCTATGATTTCTCTGTAACACCCATGATGCGACTATATCTCCCACGTGTCGGAGCAGGACTTAGAGGCATAACCGCATTGTAGGCATGTCGCAAGAGGGGTAATCTTTACACATCCCATGTACTGAATAAGAAAGAGGTATAGAGTTGTCTTACAATCGCCACTTCACACAATACATAAATATAGCATTACATCATCCAGATACAATCAAGGTCCGACTACGGAACCAAAATAAAGACAACCCCAAATGCAAAAGATCCCCGATCTCCCCAACTGGGCTCCACTACTGATCGTCTAGAAAGGAAACGTAGTAACGTCCTGAGTCCTCGTCGAACTCCCACTTGAGTTCAGTCGCATCTCCTGGAATGGCATTATTGACACCTGCATCTGGTTTTGGAAGTAATCTGTAAGTCACGGGGACTCAGCAATCTCACACCCTCGCGATCAATACTATTTAAGCTTATCGGTAGGAAAAGGTAGGGAGGTGGAGCTGCAGCAAGCACTAGCATATATGGTGGCTAACTTATGCAAATGAGAGCGAGAAGAGAAGCAAAGCACGGTCGAGAAGCTACAAAGATCAAGAAGTGATCCTGAAACTACTTACGTTCAAGCATAACACAAAAACCGTGTTCACTTCCCAGACACTGCGGGAAAGAGACCATCACGGCTACACACGCGGTTGAAGCATTTTAATTAAGTTAAGTGTCAAGTTCTCTACAACCGGATATTAACAAATTCCCATCTGCCCATAACCGCGAGCACGGCTTTTGAAAGTTCATAACCCTGCAGGGGTGCCCCAACTTAGCCCATCACAAGCTCTCACGGTCAACGAAGGATATTCCTTCTCCCAGGAAGACCCGATCAGACTCGGAATCCCGGTTACAAGACATCTCGACAATGGTAAAACAAAACTAGCAAAGCCACCCGATGCGCCGACATCCTGATAGGAGCTGCACATATCTCGTTTTCAGGGCAACACTGGATGAGCAATCCGTACAACTAAAACTAGCCCTCAAGTTTCCCCGAGGTGGCGCTGCAAGGGGCTCTAGTTCGGACCAACACTTAGACAAGCACTGGCCCAGGGGGGTTAAAATAAAGATGACCCTCGGGATCCGGAAACCCAAGGGAAAAAGGCTAGGTTGTTAGTGAAAATGTAAAACCAAGGTTGGGCCTTGCTGGAGGAGTTTTATTCAAGGCGAACTGTCAAGGGGTTCCCATTATAACCCAACCGCGTAAGCAACACAAAATCAAGGAACATAACACCGGTATGACGGAAACTAGGGCGGCAAGAGTGGAACAAAACACCAGGCATCAGGCCGAGCCTTCCACCCTTTACCATGTATATAGATGCATTAATTAAATAAGAGATATTGTGATATCCCAACAAATATCCATGTTCCAACATGGAACAAACTCCAACCTTCACCTGCAACTAGCAACGCTATAAGAGGGGCTGAGCAAAGCGGTAACATAGCCAAACAATGGTTTGCTAGGACAAGGTGGGTTAGAGGCTTGGCATGACAGTATGGGAGGCATGATATAGAAAGTGGTAGGTATCGCATCATAGCAATAGAGCGAGCAACTAGCAAGCAAAGATAGAAGTGATTTTGAGGGTATGGTCACCTTGCCTACAAAGTTCTCCGAGTTGACGAAAGCTTGAACCTCGTAAGCGTACTCAACGGGTTCCTCAATCATGAACTTGTCTCCCGGCTCTACCCAAGGCAAGAACACAAGCAAGGGAAACACAATCAACCACGATGCAATGCGCAAGCAACATGATGCAAAATATGGCATGATATGCGGGATGTAATATGCAATGCATATGCGTGCTCCAGAAGGAAAAGATTGAACCAGGCCTCAACTTGGCAAACCAAGTGCGCCGCTGGAAAGATGAGTTGATTCGGTCGAAATCAATATAAAGATCACCGGAATCGGATGCACGGTTTGCAGATGGCAAGCAAAACAATAAAGGCACTATTCTGCGATTAACAACACGATGCTACCTAGAATGCAACAAGAAACTAAGCTACTGCACTCCAACATAGCAACAAGGCACATGGCAGTGATCCACTCAAGATGCTTGACAAAAGATGAACACTGAGCTACGGCTAAATCACACAATAGCAGGTTCAAACAAGCATGGCAAAAGTGCAAAAGATATCAGGTTCACAGACTTTGTGAAAATAACAACATGCCAGGAATTATCATCAGGAAGCAATGTTTAGAGCAAGATAAAAACATGTTACAGGATCAGATCATAGCAATACAAGGCATGGCATGAATCTACTAAAAGCATATAACAAAAGTCCCTTACTTACCATAAGCTAAAAAGGATCAGAAGATATGATGGCACCCATGTAAACATAGCAAGTTTCGTTAATAGATTCAGACTTAACAGAAAACTGGACATGGCAAAAACAGAGTTACGTAGTCATGTTTGCGAGCTCGATGCACTCACCACAAGGCATTGCATGACAAACTAAGCATACACCCAGCAAGAAGACATGTTCAAAAAGCTAAGCATGGCAAGAACAATCTCATAGAATGCATGGATCAAATACAACAACCTTGGCAAAATTGATTAACACGTAAACAATCTGCCAGGAACATTTTATAGCAAAAGTAGAGCAAGATTGATTCATGCTAGGTTACTCCATAAATGCAAACAAAAACATGGATGGATAGATCACAACCATGTCTCAAAATCATCCTTACTTAACATGCTCAAAAGAGGCATGGATCACTCTGTAGCAACATGAATACATGGCATAAAAATAACATCAGGAAAATGACTTTGTGAAATTCTAAGTCTCTGAAATCAGCAACATCACGAGAGCTACTTTGCATGCTTGTTCTAGTCACCACATTGATCACAAAAATATATGGCATACACCCCTGTAAAGATGGCATGGCATATAACAAAACACATGTAGGGCTCAAGTTCATAGGAGGCGCACATTAATCATGGAAAAAATGACAAATGTCCATAATCTGATTAGAAACAGAAACTAACATTCTATAGCACTCTTGCAACAGTCATTAGGGCATCAAGATGGACTCAAACAAGCATGGCTCAATTGAATGAAATGAAGAGCACAACATGATGAACATTTTGGTATATCATGCATGCAAAACAGAGCACTGAGCACGAAGTTATGTCATGATGAAGTAGGCATGAAAATATTATAAGAAAAAAGGACTTAGTGAAAAACAACCTCTCCTAAACTGAACGAGGGGATCCGGGACAGAGCGATCCGGGGCGAGGTCGCGCGTTTGGATGACTGTGGTGGTGGATCTCATCCATCTCGCAGCGGATCCGGACGGGACGGGCTCCGGCGAGGTGGTGCTCTCCGGCGAGCTTCGGACACCGGAGGCGGGCAGCAAGGCGACCGGGCCGAGCGGCGGCGGGGAGCATGTGGCGGCGCGGCACGCGGTCGGACACGAGGCGGCGCGGAAGATCCGGCCGTACGGGCGGCGGCCGGCGAGGCGCAGGAAGAGACGCGGCGGCGGTCGGCGGCGGCGGCGCACGGCGGATGCGGGCGGCGCCCGGTGCAGGAGCCCGAGGGAGGCGGCGTCACGGCGAACCAGGCCGTGGGGGCCGGATCTGGGCCTCCCGGGCCTGCACGGGCGCGGAGGAGAGAGAAGCCCGGCGGTGGTGATGTGGCGGCGGCGGAGCTGAGGTGGCGGCGCGCGATTGGTCGGAGCGACATGTCCGGCGCGGTTGGACATGTCCGGTGGCGCGAGGAGGAAGAGGCTAGGGTTTGTACTGCACGAAAAATCAGGGAAGATCACCTATATATAGGTAGAGGGAGCTAGGAGAGTCCAAATGAGGTGCGGTTTTCGGCCACGCAATCGTGATCGAACGACCGAGAGGATGGATGAGATTTGGATGGGTTTTGGGCCACTTTAGAGGGGTGTTGGGTTGCGACACACACGAGGCCTTTATGGTTCCTCGGTTAACCGTTGGAGTATCAAACGAACTCCAAGTGGCACGAAACTTGACAGGCGGTCTACCGGTGGTATACCAACACCGCTTGGCAAATCTCGGTCCAATCTGAGAATATTTGACACCCGCACATGAAAAGAGGCAAAAGGGGGCGCCGGAGGACGTAGGAGCACCGGATTACAAAACGGACAACGGGGAAATGCTCGGATGCATGAGACGAGCACGTATGCAAATGCGATGCACATGATGACATGATATGAAATGCATGACACGCAAACAAATGACAAGGCAACAACAGCGAATAACTGGAAGACACCTGGCGCAACGGTCTCGGGGCATTACAACACTCCACCACTACGAGAGGATCTCGTCCCGAGATCTAGGATGGCACCGTAGGGAAAATGGAAAAGGAAGAGAAGAGGTAAAACTAAATTGCTTCTTTGACAAACGAGTGAAACCAAAGAACCTTGAAAGGTTAAACCATCTCAAGAAAGGATACAACTGAGATGAATGAAGTTGAAAACACTCTGTTAGAAAAGAGGAACAAGGAACATTAGAAGAAACTTTGAGGTTAAAAGCCAAGATAGATATTGGAACCACTCCGGTTAAAACAAGATAGAGAAGGAATAAGAATGATATAATTTAGGCAGCACTCCGACTGAAAAGAGATGCAAGACTTGAAAAGGGGAAAAGAACTTGAGCAGAGGACATGAAACTCTGGTTAACTGGATAAGCATGAAAAGAACACGATCCCGACAAAACAAGAAGATGGATTCAGGAGAGCAACATCACAATGCCTCCGGAAGAAATGAGAGGATCGAATAGAAAGAATGGAGGAGAAAACAATATCTTCTACCTCAAATGATCTTGAAAAGTATCTTTAGGAGAAAGGTCGAACGGAGTTGTTGGAAAACAAACAACGAAAAGAAACAAAGGTTGATATGGACTTATAGAAGACATCTCAAAATTATGAGGTGACAACTTGCCACTCACGGAAAATATTTGATTGGGAGCTAGAAAAAGATAAAAATTTTCTTCCACCGAGGTGATAAGGATAAAACTTGGATCATAGACAATCACCACAAAGAGCAACATTCCCAATCGAAGGCTTTAGGTGAAATTTATACCAAGATAGCTCCATGGAAGAAAGTGATGGGTTTAAATACCTCATTCTTGTGAATGAAGAATGATATATTACCACCTCAAAAGATAAGGGAGAACAATTGCACTCCGGATTGGAATATGAAGAATGCTTGAGCTCCTCTGAAAAGAATCTCGATGAACACTTCGAGAAAGGAGTTGAATCCTTGGTGAACCATCATGTAGAACCTCCGTGAAGAACTCCGGTAATAAAAGAATGATCAAAAGAAGTGAAGGGTGAAAGAATAAGATTGAGGCCTTGCAATGATTAGATGGAGCTTTCCAATGACCTAACCGAGAAAACTTGGCACTCCGGGAGGAAAAGATGAACAAATGAAATCAAGAATTTGATGAACCTCCGGAATAAGGAATTAATCATTTGGGTGAAACAATAATAAGAATTAGGTTATGCGTATCCTTCACCACTTTAGCTTGATGACAAGCAACGGATTTGGCATACTCCTTATTCTCATAGAAAGGACTAAGATAGATATAGCGCAACTTGAGAAGGTCTTCTACGATCCACCGGTAGAATTTGGAAAGCACGAATGCATTGATATGATAAACGAAGGAAGAAGAATCTTGGAAGAACCACCGTAAGAATTAAAAAATGATCAAGGAAAAGATAGAGAAACACCGGGAAGAATTGGGAAACAAATGAAAATACTTGAGGGAATTTAGATGCAAGAGAACGAAGAGATCATGAACTAATTAGAGGATATTTGATTGATGCACCGGTAATACTTGGAGAAACAAGAGATGGAAGCTAGAATGAATAATCCCGAAATGATGGCCTTCGGAGAATCAAACTGAAAAGACTCCTGAATTGCTCTAGAAGGGTGAAAAGAATTCTCACAAACGAAAACAATTATGAGAGGATGGCAACAAGATAGAATCACGAATCTTGAAGAGAATGGAGCAAGATATGGAGGAAAAACTCTTCTTTGGTCTTCAACATCCGAGAATTTCGACGCGAAACACCACCATGAATTGTTGAGATACTCCAGGATGACGAATAGAAAGGTTGAGCCAACGATGAAAATAATTTGACAGATCTTGGAGAAAATACATAAGACTAATGATAATTCATTCTTACATCAAACTTTGAAGAGGATTTCAGAATCGCTCCAGAAAGATTAGAAGAGTCAGGTACGATCCTGGGAAAAGACCCGTGGGTTAGGGCCCACTCAAGAGAAACATCATTGAACGATTTAAAAGAGAGCATGCGCCGATTGAATTAAATGGCTTGAATGAGATAACAACCTCAAAATAGGTTGAACAGCTCTTGAACGAAAAGATGAGCCTTCTGAGATATCTTCAGCACTCTGGAACAATTGAATAGCAAGCGGGGAATGATTAAGAGGTGCACCGGTATGGAAAAAATATTTGAAACGAGGAAAAGGGATATGATCAACACCAAAAGCTTGAATTGAAAACACCGGATAAGAAAAGAATGAAGAATGACGAACTTGAAGCTTCGTTAGCATCTTCCTGAGAATCAACGGATAAGGACATTGACGGAAAAGAATGGAGAGAATTCACATCAATAACATGGATACTTGATTAAGAAAAACCGAGTCCTTGAAGGAAAAGGGTGGGAGGGCGGGAAAACAAAGGCAACTTGGAGACGGATGAAACAAACACCATTGATGAAAACTGAGATTGGATCTTGCAAATAGGAAAAATGATAGGATCACCTTGAAGAGAATTGCACCGATTGCAAAGAATTGACGTGACAATCTCGATGATCATCAAGGATTAGCATCCACATAGAAATATGAGACCACCGCTTAGGGAAGGTATGGAATCAACATTTGACTTCGAAGCAACTCGAATACCACAACTGAAAACAAAACAAAGGATTGGCTTGCAAAATAAGCCAGAACAAACATATGATAGAGATTTCGTCCGAAGTTTACGTGGTGGGGCCCACACGGGCTCGGTCGTATAACACCATCATGTACAAGGCAGTGCACATGACATACGAAGCGTCCCCGAGTCAGCATAGCCAACGACTCTTTAACACACAACAAGACCACTGTAAAACCAACCGTGGATAGGCGGACCACTAGACATCGAACCCCAATCTCATATCATGCATCTGTCGGAAAGATATCCTAAGGGCTGCTTGAATACCCACTTATAAACTCCCAAAAATTTCCGGCTATGCAATCAGGTGTTGGGGATACAGGGGAAGCATAATATCTCACCCAAAACTAACAAATCCTACATCCAGCTGTATCCATCCTTCAACACATAACCAAGAAACCTTCGGAAATCATTTAGCTCGACCTTCGAAAAGCATCCGTTATACAAGTTATGGCAATACTCCCGAACTCCCGCCCCAGTACTGGGTGGTGTCGAGGTTATCTCACCAACAACTGCATAAAAGAGATTTTCGATGTCGGTGAACTCAAGTATTCCAGAACTGCAACGATAAAATTGTGATCACAACACCTCGGAGCTCAACTCCCCGGGACACTGCCACAACCCCTAAATGTCAGGAGGCACCAAGAACAATGTTCTCGTCACAAAACCATCGGAACGATTCCAAGATACCCACGTGATCCTAAATTTTTTTTAGTGAAATTTGAGAAGAGAAGAGTCAAAACTCTACATTAGGAGGCCTCACCAGAGTGACGAAGGGACTGAGGAGTAAAAAGAATCCTACTCTCCGATATATATAATCCTATAAGACTCAAAACATTTTTCTAGACTCAACAACGTCAGCGATTCGATCAAGCAGGGGGCTCCTAAGTCGGGGAAGGCTCTGATTACCAACTTGTAACACCCACGATGCGGCTATATCTCCCACGTGTCGGAGCATGACTTAGAGGCATAACCGCATTGTACGCATGTCACAAGAGGGGTAATCTTTACACATCCCATTTATTAAATAAGAAAGAGGTATAGAGTTGGCTTACAATCGCCACTTCACACAATAAATAAATATAGCATTACATCATCCTGATACAATCAAGGTCCGACTACGGAACCAAAATAAAGACAACCCCTAATGCAAAAGATCCTCGATCGCCCCAACTGGGCTCCACTACTGATCGTCTGGAAAGGAAATGTAGTAACGTCATGAGTCCTCATCGAACTCCCACTTGAGTTCAGTCGCATCTCCTGGAATGGCATCATCGACACCTGCATCTGGTTGTGGAAGTAATCTGTGAGTCATGGGGACTCAGCAATCTCACACCCTCGCGATCAAGACTATTTAAGCTTATGGGTAGGAAAAGGTAGGGAGGTGGAGCTGCAGCAAGCACTAGCATATATGGTGGCTAACTTACGCGAATGAGAGCGAGAAGAGAAGCAAAGCACGGTCGAGAAGCTACAAAGATCAAGAAGTGATCCTGAAACTACTTACGTTCAAGCATAACACAAGAACCGTGTTCACTTCCCAGACACCGCCGGAAAGAGACCATCACGGCTACACACGCGGTTGAAGCATTTTAATTAAGTTAACTGTCAAGTTCTCTACAACCGGATATTAACAAATTCCCATCTGCCCATAAGCGCGGGCACGACTTTCGAAAGTTCATAACCCTGCAGGGGTGTCCCAACTTAGCCCATCACAAGCTCTCACGGTCAACGAAGGATATTCCTTCTCCCAGGAAGACCCGATCAGACTCAGAATCCCGGTTACAAGACATCTCGACAATGGTAAAACAAAACTAGCAAAGCCACCCGATGCGCCGACATCCTGATAGGAGCTGCACATATCTCGTTTTCAGGGCAACACCGGATGAGCAATCGTTACAACTAAAACCAGCCCTCAAGTTTCCCCGAGGTGGCGCTGCAAGGGGCTCTAGTTCGAACCAACACTTAGACAAGCACTGGCCCGGGGGGGGGGGTTCAAATAAAGATGACCCTTGGGCTCCGGAATCCCAAGGAAAAACGCTAGGTTGTTAGTGCAAATGTAAAACCAAGGTCGAGCCTTCCTGGAGGAGTTTTATTCAAGGCGAACTGTCAAGGGGTTCCCATTATAACCCAACCATGTAAGGGATACAAAATCAAGGAACATAACACCGATATGACGGAAACTAGGGAGGCAAGAGTGGAACAAAACACCAGGCATAAGGCCGAGCCTTCCACCCTTTACCGTGTATATAGATGCATTAATTAAATAAGAGATATTGTGATATCCCAACAAATATCCATGTTCCAACATGGAACAAACTCCAACCTTCACCTGCAACTAGAAACGCTATAAGAGGGGCTAAGCAAAGCGGTAACATAGCCAAACAACGGTGTGCTAGGACAAGGTGGGTTAGAGGCTTGGCATGACAATATGAGAGGCATGATATAGCGAGTGGTAGGTATCACGGCATAGCAATAGAGCGAGCAACTAGCAAGCAAATATAGAAGTGATTTCGAGGGTATGGTCATCTTGCCTGCAAAGTTCTCCGAGTTGACGAAAGCTTGAACCTCGTAAGCTTGAACCTCGTTAACGAACTCATCTCCCAGCTCTACCCAAGGCAAGAACACAAGAAAGGGAAACACAATCAACCACGGTGCAATGCGCAAGCAACATGATGCAAAATATGGCATGATATGCGGGATGTAATATGCAATGCATATGCGTGCTCCGGAAGGAAAAGATTGAACCAGGCCACAACTTGGCAAACCAAGTGCACCGCTGGAAAGATGAGTTGATTTCGGTCGAAATCGATATAAAGATCACCGGAATTGGATGCACGGTTTGCAAATGGCAAGCAAAACAATAAAGGCACTATTCTGCGATTAACAGCACGATGCTACCTAGAATGCAACAGGAAACTAATCTACTGCACTCCAACATAGCAACAAGGCACATGGCAGTGATCCACTCAAGATGCTTGACAAAAGATGAACACTGAGCTACGGCTAAATCACACAATAGCAGGTTCAAACAAGCATGGCAAAAGTGCAAAAGATATCAGGTTCACAGAGTTTGTGAAAATAACATGCCAGGAATTAACATCAGGAAGCAATATTTAGAGCAAGATAAAAACATGTTACAGGATCAGATCATAGCAATACAAGGCATGGCATGAATCTACTCAAAGCATATAACAAAAGTCCCTTACTTACCATAAGCCAAAAAGGATCAGAAGATATGATGGCACCCATGTAAACATAACAAGTTTCGTTAACAGATTCAGACTTAGCAGAAAACTGGACATGGCAAAAACGGAGTTATGTAGGCATGTTTGCGAGCTCGATGAACTCACCACAAGGCATTGCATGACAAACTAAGCATACACCAAGCAAGAAGACATGTTCAAAAAGCTAACCATGGCAGGAACAATCTCATAGCATGCATGGATCAAATACAACAACCTTGGCAAAATTGATTAACACGTAAACAATCTGCCAAGAACATTTTATAGAAAAAGTAGAGCAAGATTGAGTCATGCTAGGTTACTCCATAAATGCAAACAAAGACATGGATGGATAGAGCACAACCATATCTCAAAATCATCCTTACTGAACATGCTCAAAAGAGGCATGGATCACTCTATAGCAACATGAATACATGGCATAAAAATAACATCAGGAAAATGACTGTGGAATTCTAAGTCTATGAAATCACCAACATCACGAGAGCTACTTTGCATGCTTGTGCTAGTCACCACATTGATCACAAAAATACATGGCATACACCCCTGTAAAGATGGCATCGCATATGACAAAACACATGTAGGGCTCAAGTTCATAGGAGGCGCACATTAATCATGGCAAAAATGACAAATGTCCATAATCTGATAAGAAACAGAAACTAACATTCTATAGCACTCTTGCAACAGTCATTAGGGCATCAAGATGGACTCAAACAAGCATGGCTCAATCGAATGAAATGAAGAGCACAACATGATGAACATTTTGGTATATCATGCATGCAAAATAGAGCATCGAGCACGAAATTATGGCATGATGAAGTAGGCATGAAAATATTATAGGAAAAAAGGACAGTGAAAAACAACCTCTCCGAAACTGAACGAGGGGTTCCAGGACAGACCGATTCGGGGCGAGGTCGCGCGTTTGGATGACTGTGGTGGTGGATCTCATCCATCTCGCAGCGGATCTGGACGGGACGGGCTCCGGCGAGGTGGTGCTCTCCGGCGAGCTCCGGTCGTCGGAGGCGGGCAGTAAGGCGACCGGGCCGAGCAGCGGCGGGGAGCATGTGGCGGCGCGGCATGCGGCCGTTCGCGAGGCGGCGCGGAAGATCCGGCTGTACGGGCGGCGAGGGCGGCGGCCGGCGAGGCGCAGGAAGAGACGCGGCGGCGGTCATCGGCGGTGGCGGTGCACGGCGGATGCGGGCGGCACTCGGTGCGGGAGCCCAAGAGAGGCGGCGGCACGGCGAACTGGGCCGGGGCCGGATCTGGGCCTCCCGGGCCTGTGCGGGCGCGGAGGAGAGAGAGAAGCCCGACGGTGGTGATGTGGCGGCGTCGGATTGGCTGGAGGCGGCGGCGGAGCTGAGGTGGCGATGCGCGATTGGTCGGAGCGACATGTCCGGCGCGGTTGGACATGTCCAGCGGCGCGAGGAGGAAGAGGCTAGGGTTTGTACTGCGTGAAAAATCGGGGAAGATCACATATATATATGTAGAGGGAGCTAGGAGAGTCCAAATGAGGTGCGGTTTTCGGCCACGCGATCATGATCGAACGACCGAGAGGATGGATGAGGTTTGGATGGGTTTTGGGCCACTTTGGAGGGGTGTTGGGCTGCAACACACACGAGGCCTTTACGGTTCCTCGGTTAACCGTTGGAGTATCAAACAAACTCCAAATTGCATGAAACTTGATAGGTGGTCTACCGGTGGTATACCAAGGCCTCTTGCCAAATCTCGGTCCAATCCGAGAACGTTTGACACCGGCACACGAAAAGAGGCAAAAGGGGGCGCCGGAGGATGTAGGAGCGCCGGATTACAAAACGGACAACGGGGAAAATGCTCGGATGCATGAGACGAGCACGTATGCAAATGCGATGCACATGATGACATGATATGAAATGCATGACACGCAAACAAATGATAAGGCAACAACAGCGAATAACTGGAAGACACCTGGCGCAACGGTCTCGGGGCATTACAGTCTCTTACCGATTTATCACTATCGTTTTGGGGTTATGCATTAGAGACAGCTACATTCACGTTAAATAGGGCACCGTCTAAATCCTTGAGATGACACAGTATGAACCGTGGTTTAGCAAGAAACCTAAGCTATCGTTTCTTAAAATTTGGGGCTGCGATGCTTATGTGAAAAAGTTTCAGTCTGATAAGCTCAAACCCAAATCGGAGAAGTGCGTCTTCATAGGACACCCAAAAGAAACTGTTGGGTACACCTTCTATCATAGATCCGAAGGCAAGATCTTTGTTGCTAAGAATGGATCCTTTCTAGAGAAGGAGTTTCTCTTGAAAGAAGTGAGTGGGAGTAAAGTAGAACATGATGAGGTAATTGTACCTTCTCCAGAATTGGAAAGTAGTTCATCACAGAAATCAGTTCCAGTGATGCCTACACCAATTAGTGAGGAAGTTAATGATGATGATCATGAAACTTCAGATCAAGTTACTACCGAACCTCGTAGGTCAACCAGAGTACGTTCCGCACCAGAGTGGTACGGTAATCCTGTTCTAGAAATCATGTTACTAGACCATGACGAACCTACGAACTATGAGGAAGCGATGATGAGCCCAGATTCCGCAAAATGGCTTAAGGCCATGAAATCGGAGATAGGATCCATGTATAAGAACAAAGTATGGACTTTGATTGACTTGCCCGATGATCGACAAGCCATAGAGAATAAATGGATCTTCAAGAGGAAGACAGGCACTGATGGTAGTGTTACTATCTACATAGCTCGAATTGTCAAAAAAGGTTTTCGACAAGTTCAAAGTGTTGAATACGATGAGATTTTTTTCACTCGTATCAATGCTTAAGTCTGTCCAAATCATGTTAGCAATTGCCACGCTTTATGAAATCTGGCAAATGGATGTCAAAACTACATTCCTTAATGGATTTATTAAAGAAGAGTTGCATATGATGCAACCAGAAGGTTTTTTCAATCCTAAACGTGCTAACAAAATGTGCAAGCTCCAGTGATCCATCTATGGACCGGTGCAAGCATCCCGGAGTTGGAATATACACTTTGATGAGTTGATCAAAGCATATAGTTTTATACAGACTTGCGGTGATGCCTGTATTTACAAAAAAGTGAGTGGGTGCACTACAAGCTTTCTGCTAAGTATATGTGAATGACATATTGTTGATCGAAAATGACGTAGAATTTTCTGTAAAGCATAAAGGAGTGTTTGAAAGGAGTTTTTCAAAGAAAGACCTACATATTGAGCATCAAGATCTATAGAGATAGATCAAGACGCTTGTTTTCAATGAGTACATACCTTGACAAGTTTTTGAAGTAGTTCAAAATAGAACAGTCAAAGAAGGAGTTCTTGCCTCTGTTGCAAGGTGTGAAGTTGAGTAAGACTCAAAGCCCGACCACGGGAGAAGATAGAGAGAATGAAAGTCATTCCCTATGCCTCAGCCATAGGTTCTATAAAGTATGCCATCCTATGTACCAGACCAATTGTATAACCAGCCCTGACTTTGGCAAGGGAGTACAATAGTGATCTTGGAGTAGATCACTGAACATTGGTCAAAATTATCCTTAGTGGAATAAGGATATGTTTCTCAGTTATGGAGGTGACAAAAAGTTCATCGTAAAGTGTTACGTGTTTTGACACAGATCCAAATGACTCTAAGTCTCAATCTGGATACATATTGAAAGTGGGAGCAATTAGATAGAGTAGCTCCGTGGAGAGCATTGTTGACATAGAAATTTGCAAAATACATACGGATCTGAATATGGCAGACTCGTTGACTAAACATCTCACACAAGAAAAACATGATCACACCTTAGTACTCTTTGGGTGTTAATCACATGGCGATGTGAACTAGATTATTGACTTTAGAAAACCCTTTGGGTATTGGTCACATGATGATGTGAACTATTGGTGTTAAATCACATGGCAATGTGAACTAGATTATTGACTCTAGTGCAAGTGGGAGACTGAAGGAAATATGCCCTAGAGGCAATAATAAAGTTGTTATTTATATTTCCTTACATCATGATAAATGTTTATTATTCATGCTAGAATTGTATTAATTGGAAACTTAGTACATGCGTGAATACATAGACAAAACAAAGTGTCCCTAGTATGCCTCTACTTGACTAGCTCGTTTGTCAAAGATGGTTGTGTTTCCTAACCATAGACATGTGTTGTCATTTGATGAACGGGATCACATCATTAGGAGAATGATGTGATGGACAATACCCATTCGTTAGCTTAGCATTATGATCATTTTAGTTTCATTGCTACTGCCTTCTTCATGACTTATACATGTTCCTCAGATTATGAGATTATGCAACTCCTGAATACCGGAGGAATAGTTTGTGTGCTACCAAATGTCACAACGTAACTGGGTGATTATGAAGGTGCTCTACAGGTGTCTCCGATGGTGTTTATTGAGTTGGCATAGATTGAGATTAGGATTTGTCACTCTGATTGTCGGAGAGGTATCTCTGGGCCCTCTCGGTAATGCATATCACTATAAGCCTTGCAAGCAATGTGACTAATGAGTTAGTTGAGGGATGATGCATTATGGAACGAGTAAAGAGACTTGCCGGTAACGAGATTGAACTAGGTATGGTGATACCGATGATAGAATCTCAAGCAAGTAACATACCGATGACAAAGGGAACAACGTATGTTGTTATGTGGTTTGACCGATAAATATTTTCGTAGAATATGTAGGAGCCAATATGAGCATCCAGGTTCCGCTATTGGTTATTGACCAGAGATGTTTCTCGGTCATGTCTACATAGTTCTCGAACACATAGGGTCCGCACGCTTAATGTTTGATGATTATTTGTATTAAAGAGTTATGTGATTTGATGACCGAAGATAGTTAGGAGTCCCAGATGAGATCGGGGACATGACGAGGAGTCTCGAAATGGTCGAGACGTAAAGATCGATATATTGGAAGGCTATATTCGGACATCGGAAAGGTTCCGAGTGATTCGGGTATTTTTGGAGTACCAAAGAGTGACGAGAATTCGTATTAGGCCTTAATAGGCCATACAGGAAAGGAGAGAAAAGCCTCAAGGGTGGTTGCGCCCCTTCCCCATGGAGTGGTCCGAATTGGACTAGGGAAAGGGGGCGCCCCCTTCCTTCCTTCTCCTTCTCCCTTCCTCTTTTTCCTATTCCATGTGGGAGGTGGAATCTTACTAGGACTAGGGAGTATAATCTATAGATAGCCGCATCCACGGTCACGGACACCTCGTAGTAGGTCCCACCATGAGTCAACGATTAATAAAAATTGCACACCAAGCTGTAAACTATGCATTGTTGATGATGGCAGAAGGCCATCGAGGAGATTGGGATCAGATAATGATCGTGGTGGTGATCACCGTAAGGATCACGAGTCATTTTGTTAAACACCACGTTGGTGGTGTGTTTTACCACGTTGTTGGTGTGATTTACCATGTTGGTGGTGTTTGTGATCTGAGGATGATCACAGTTGGTAAGTCGTCCTAAGGGACATTCGAGCATGATCACAGCATGTTGACATATAGTGTGCATCATTAATAATTGGTTAAATATCATGATATTATTTGTCATTATGATTATGATTGTTGTGAGCTTGCAAGTACATTCAATGTACTGACCTGGCGTGTCATGCCAGATTTTAGGAAAGTCTCGTTGGAAATGAGCGCTGTTCGAGTCTAGATCGTGTCCACATCGGTGTCCCTATGATATGGAGCTTCCGCTATGATGTTATTCCGCTGCCACATAGTTGTTCGGATCGAGGCACCTTTATGTTCACTAAATAATGTGCATATTGTTCAGCCGCACCGAGTGTGCCGCTTGGCCTCGACAGCTGTTGTAATATGAACTCTATTCCGCTAGCATCAATAAAGCGGTTTTTTCTGTACCAATATGTTGTGTGTTGCCAGAAGACACGGTCTCTGGGCTGGCAATGCAGGGTAAACCGGTCGCTCTGAGCCGGGGTGCCACAGAGCGCCTCCACCCCCTCAGCACCAAGATGGCGCCCTTGCGCCAAGGCACATGGCTCATGGAGCGCCTCAGCCTCCCTCGCGTCAAGACAGCGTCCTCGCTCCAAGATGCGCAGCCTTGCAGCGTGATCCGCCGCGCCGTGTGCCCACGCACAAAGAAAGAAGTTGCCAGGAGGTTCCCCGTCCGCAAGAAGATGCTCCACCACTTCCAGCACCACCACATCAGGATCACTTGATGCGGCAGGGCCATGTGCCACTTTCTTTGGAAGCACAGGGATGCCAAGGTCAAGCTCTGCCTCCACGACAGGACCCGGTGGCCACGGCGGGCTGCCGCGCCTTCACTCCTGAGCTGCGTAGCGTTGTCTGGCCGGGCAAGTTCAAGACGAATCTGCCTCCTCGCTACGACGACAACCCCAACCCTGTGGAGTTTCTGCAGCTCTATGAGCTGAGCATCGAAGTGGCCAACGGCAACGAAAAGGTCATGACGAACTGGTTTCCCATGGCTCTCATGGACGGCGCCCTCTCATGGCTCCTGAACCTGCCCCTGGCTCGATTTCCTCCTGGGATGAGATGCGCAGCCACTTCATCGCCAACTTCCAGGGCACTCGCGACCGCCCCCTGGTCGCGGGTGACCTGCACCGCATCAAGAAACAACCGGGAGAAACCCTGCAGAAGTACATCCAGCACTTCAACAGCGCGTCTCAATATCACCAAGGTGACGGATGAAGCCATCATCTCAGCATTTTCCGACGGCGTCCGCGACGTCAAGATGAAGGAGGAGCTCACCATCCATGAGGAGCTGTGCATGACCTTGGAGTTGTTCAACATAGCAACCAAGTGTGCAAGGGCTGAGGTGGGGCGTCTCTCCCTCCCCGAGCTCCTTGCTATGGAGCCATAGGAGAAGTCCAATGTCAAGGTCAACGTAAACACCAAGATGAAGGAGCGGCCATAATCGCAGCAGAACCGGACACCAAGCGCGGCCGAGAAATTCCTGAGCCGTCCAAGGGCGGCCATATGTTCTGCGCCTTCCACAACGTGCGCACGCACAACACCAACGATTGTCAAGAGCTCAGGGCCATTCAAAGATGGATACTTCGGTCAACGCCCCGAGCGTAACGACCGGGGCTAGGGCCAAGGAGGTGGACGAGGTGCAGGATGTTGGGACGACTGTGGGCCCCGCCAAGAGTGGCGCGACCAGCCTCGCAAGGATCGTTGGTAGGACCAGCCTCGTGAGGGTGTCTGGAGGGACCAGCCTCGTGAGGATCGTCCTCGGGGAAACCCTGGTCTCCCTACACTGCCGCCGCCAAGAAGGAACGATGACCATCAACAGGACGAACGGGCTAGGGGCTTCCAGGAGCCGCGCGCCATCGCCTGCATCTTGGGTGGCGCTCAGGCCCCAGCCTCCTAGCGCATCTTCAAGCAGTTCTCCCACGAAGTGAATGCAGCCCTCCCCACGCTCGAGACTACATGCCCGCTCAGGTGGTCCAAGTACGCCATCACCTTTAGCTCAGCGGACCAGCTCAGTCCTCCCGATGCTCTGTTCACCCGTCATTACCAATGTCCAAGTCACCAAGACCCTCATCGACGGTGGTGCGGGACTCAGTGTCCTGTCCGTTGAGACATTCGACAGCCTTCAAGTACCATATGATCAGCTCCAGCCCACCAAGCCTTTCTCAGGAGTGACAGACGACCCCGATAGGGCAAGTTCGCCTCCCTATCACCTTCGGTCAGTGCGACAACTACCACACCGAGCTCATCGACTTTGATGTCGCCCACATCTGCCTGCCCTACAATGCCATCCTCGGATATCCAGCACTAGCCAAATTCATGGCATTCACCCACCATGGATACAACGTCCTCAAGATACCGGGAAGCGGTGGAATCATCACGGTCTCTTACGAAGAAAGAGACGCGGTGTGCTCCCTCGAGCGCGCCTTCCAAGCTGCATCAATCGAAGACCCTGACAGCGTGGGTGCGCAGTACCCTCCTGAGGCCAACCCCAAGAAGAAGAAGTAGCTACTCCGCACTGGGCCTCAAGGGAGCGGCACCTCCACCAGCGCCACTTCAGGATCCGCGCCAGCGCTTGGGGCGCCTCCCTCCCTCACAAAGGGAGGCGCGCCCGGCGCCCTCCTCGGGCAGAGCTCAGGGGCTCTCTTCTGGAGGGCCTTGAACCTGTCCAACATCAAAAGGGAGGCGCTCGGGCACCACGTGGAGGCGTTCTTCGCGGCACGTTTCCCTCAGGAGGACACCGGGAGAGGAGCGCCCGACGCTCAGCAATTCATCACCAAGGTATCTCAGGAGCTTCAGGAAGCGAGAGCAATACGCGGCGACCGCCGCCCACCTAGCGTTGCTCCCCACCCAGGCGAGGGTGGTGAGATGCGCGTCCGCATCAACATCCCAGGGCTCAACCACTACAAAAAATGACACATCCGTGACATTTTGGGCCGATCGAATTTTTTTTGTCATACATATGACACTTCTGTGACGATAATTGTGACAAAACTCGGTATCATCATAGATGTGGTGGGCTCCTACTTCTATGACAAAAAATCATGACAGAAAATGGGCTTTTCATCCTGGGCGGGCCGGACACGCAGTTGCATGACATTCTTTGGACCGTCCATGACGGAAAAAACAATGGTAGAACCGAGGGCGAGGAAAATTTCGCGGAGTTCCCGGTTACGGTGGGAGGTCGGGGGCCGAGCGATGCGCGCTTCACTCGTACACGTACGCGCGTGTGTGCAAGGCGTTGGCTCTAACTGAACCCGAGTGACGCGTTCGGCTCTAACTGAACCCGAGCGATTGCACTGCAGGCTACGCGTTACTGAACCCGAGCGATCGATCGATGGCTGTTAACTGAACCCGATCGAGCGATTCCTTCGCTACTGCTGCTAACTGAAGTCGATCGATGCTGCCTCTGGATGAACAG